>NW_024429266.1:52642150-52844650 GCF_017639785.1 Mesocricetus auratus
GTCACTTTCTTTCTTCCTTCCTTCCTTTCTTTTCCTTTTTTGGTTTTTCGAGACAAGGTTTCTCTGTCTAGTCTTGGCTGTCCTGGAAATGACTCTCTAGATCAGGCTGGCCTGGAACTCACAGATTATCTGCCTGCCTCTGCCTCCCAAGTGCTGGGATCAAAGGCATGTGCGATCACAGCCCAGCAACCCTATCACTTTTTTTTCTACAATAAAAATTAAGAGTTTAGCTGACCATGGTGCATGAACCTGTAATCCCAGCATACTAGGGGCAGAAGAATCATCGAATGTTCAAGGCTGGGGCAGGTTACAGAGTGTATCTCAAGTCGGTTTAAGCTACATAACAAAAGTCTGTCTCAATAAATAATTAAAATGAAATAAATGGTATCACCATGAAGCTTAGACTATTCTGAAACTCGCTGTCCTCCTGCCTTTACCTCCCCAGTAGCTGGGATTTTTCTTTGCTGGTGGGTTTTTGTTTTTGAATTACTCAATGGAGAAAGTGAAGCCACCCATCAACACTAGTGACTGTGGATGGAAGGTAAAATCCTCAGAAAACTTTCCTCTCAAAAGGTCTTCCAGGGGGAAACAGTCAGAACTAGAGTTTGCTGGTACTTAAAGAGAAAACAAAACAAATATTGCAACTGCAAGAATCAATAACTGTCTACCTCCTTTATCCCCGTGGCTAGCATGTGGAAACACCCTGACTGCACAGCCCGTATCTGTGCTAACATTAGCTCACTGAAGGAAAATCAAAATGTGCTCTTTAAGGATGACAGGCCTCTTAAAAGCTTCCCCTCCCACCAACTCTGAAAGGATGACATGTAGACAGGGAAATGGAGAGAAAGGCAAAGAATGCTCCCATCCTCTAGGACTATGGCTGAAATTACCCATCGAATCTCCTCCTTGGATAACCCTGGCCCTCCAGTGCATGCGTATACACACACACACACACACACACACACACACACACACACACACACATACACATATTCACACACATAACATATACACACACTCGCACATATGCACACACACACACAGGGGCTAACAAAAGACAGATTACAAGGGAGCATTTCTTTTCTTTTAATAAGTATTTTATGTGTATTCGTGCTTTGTATGTATGTCTGTGTGAGGGTGTCAGATCTTGGAGTTACAGGCAGTGCGAGCTACCATGTGGGTTTTGGAAATTGAACCTCGGTCCTCTGGAAGAGCAGTCAGTACTCTAAACCTCTGAGCCATCTCTCCAGTCCGAGGGAGCCTCTCTTCATCTTAGGTTCCCAGCATCTGGTGCCCGAAACCCACGGTCCCCAGGTAGTTACACAGCAGCTGTGTCTCTGCCTGTACTTCCCCCTCACCTGCCTTCCTTGACCCCTGAGGAGGGGTCTGCTGCCTTCTCCACTGACGTGTCTTCCTTCTTCTGTGACTCCGACTTACTCTTTCCCACTTGAGCACAGGCTCTGTGAAAGTAAGCCTCCGTTGTAGGACCAGGACTATAAGGTGTCGGGCCTGAAGTCAGTGTCCAATAACGTTTTATTAAGTTGGTACACAATAAACAGGGCTCACAAGAAAAAAATGACACAACAAATGTATTGATTATGAAAGTTTGGCCTTAGTTTAGGCTTGTTTCTAACTAGCTCTTTTTTTTTTTTTGGTTTTGTTTTGGTTTTGTTTTGTTTTGTTTTGTTTTGTTTTGTTTGAGATATGGTTTCTCTGTATTGTTTTGGAGGCTGTCCTGGAACTGGCTCTGTAGACCAGGCTGGCCTCCATCTCACAGAGATCCGCCTGCCTCTGCCTCCTGAGTGCTTAGATTAAAGGTGTGCGCCACAACGCCCGGCTGTCTAACTATCTCTTACAACTTCAATTAACCCATTTCTATTAATCAGCATGCTGTTATGTGGCCTGTGGCTTTTACTTCTCTTGCATGTCCAGCTTCCTCTGCATCTGGCTGGCTGTCGACTCTGCTTTCTTCTTCACCAAGACCTCTCTGTCCCCAGAAGTCCCACCTAACCTCTTCCTGCCTAGCTATTGGCCATTCAGCTCTTTATTAAGTCATCATCACAGTGACACATCTTCATATTCCAAAACACCCAACACTCAGAAGGGAGAGGCAGGTAGATCATGTGATCTATGTGAGGTAGAGGCCAGCATGGTCTATATAGTGGGTTCCAGGATAGCCAGTACAATATAGCAAGACCTTGTCTCAAAAAAACAAACAAACAAAAAACAATTAGGTGCCCAATAAAGTTTTATCAGCAAATGAGCAACCATGTGAATCATTAAAGAGGTAGTGTACAGTAGCTAATGCTTGAAGAGCATTTCCCCGTAATAAAGTCAAAATCAACTATGATGACAATTGTCCAGGGAATTCAGATGTAAAAAAAAGAAAAAGAAAAAAGTCATTTAAAATACCTATTTCAAAAGAACTTTAATCTTTTAAGTTCTCCAATTCTTGACTTTATTTAAGATGTGCAAAACTGCATATAAGGACTTCTTTCCACTGTTTAGTATAATTTCTAGGAAGCTATTGACTTGGATTGTGTTCCAGTACTGGACTCAACAGCACAAACCAATATGGTGTCATTCACGCTAAATGAAACTGTTCACCTAAGTGTATACTCACTGCTGAGTTCCTGTTGCTCTGTGGCTAAATGTTACTCAGCCCTAGGCAGTTATAATTAGTGGCTCTTTTTCCCTCAGTGACATTCCCTATCCATAAACCTGTTCTAACTCTGATGGATACCCATATGCTAATCATTTGGTTGATTTGCATTTTTCTCAAATAACAATTATTTGGTTTGTTTGTTTGTTGAGACAGGGTCTCATCCTATAGCTCTGGTTGATCTAGAAGGCCCTACATAGACCAGGCTATCCTAGAAACTCACAGCAATCCTCCTACCTTTGCCTACTGATTAAAGTGCTGATTAAAGGCATGAGCCACCATGACCATCTCAAATAAATTTAAATTTGTAAATATAAACACTTTAAATTTTTAGTTTTTAGCTCTACTGAGAGTGGGCAATGGATTTTTCTTCCCCCTTAGTCAATGATTTTGACATTTCAAATTAGTGCACAAGTGTGCATTAATTTCTTTGTTTTTTAAGATTATTTTCTATGTATGGGTGTTTTTAGCCACGTGTATGTATGTGCACCATTTACAAGCAGGTGCCCATTGCCTTTTGTCAGAAGAGGCCATTGGATTCCCTGGAACTGGAGTTAGAGAAAGTTATGAGCCACCATATATGGGAGCTGGAAGCCAAATCTGGGTCCTCTAGACTTAAGCCCACTCTTGTACGTTCTGTGGATCTGAACAAGCCTATAATGGCTGGCAGAGCAGACCTGCTGTCCTAATGGCCCCCTGCTCTTTCCCTGTGCTGATTCCCAGAGTGCCAAGGGCACAACGATGATGTAAGGGCCAAATTCCAGCACAGCTCTGGAGAAGCCTGGTGTTCAGACTCAAAAAGAGCTTCCATTAAGATGAGTGAGAGAAAGCTCAGTTTTCTTAGTTTTAGCAGCTGGTCACTTAGCATGTGAGGCTGTTCAGGCACACTCACAGGCTCTGCCTCTATTCTTCTCCACCCCAGCCTGCCTTATCTAATCACTCTCTCCTGAACGTTCTGTTCTTTCTGTCCCTGATCTGTCTTTAGGCTACTTCTCACCTGAACGCTCCCCACTCCTTCCTCCTCTCCACCCATCCATCCTTCAGATCCAGTCGCCTCCGCCCAAGCTGCTACGGAATCCTCCAACATACAGCATTGCCGTCCCCACGAACACCCTGCCAGTGTGCCCTTTGAACCCTCAGTGACAACTCCATCATTTGGTCCTGCTTAGATACTGGATTTTACTGCTAGTTAAATTTTCATATGCACAGGTCTTGCCTCCTCCACTGAGCTGTAAACACCTAAGACACAATGGCTCTGTTGTCCCCTCCAGGGAATGTGTAGTTCACTGTGATAGGACAGAGATCTCCAGACTCTTTGCACCTACCAGGACCTACGGCATTTCCACCAAAATCGAAGCTCAAGAGCCTCAAAAGTTCGTCTCTTAATGTATTTCAGTGCAACTGGGACAGATCACAAACCTGGGTCTCTTGGTCTCTTGTGGCTGATCTAGAATTACTTCCAAGGCAGTTTCTCAGCCAAGATTCTAGCTCCACTAGATAATTGAGTCGCCCAGAGCTAACTGTGTCAGTTTTCTCCTCTGCCTCCTCACGCAAATGGTCCTCTGTGTTGCACAGATTTTAAATTGTGGGAAAGGTGTGTGGCAGACAAATTTTTAATTGTTTGAATTGTGTATGGTAGACAAAGTTTGGATCCCCCCCCCCAGGGGAAGGGCCTATTTCTGATGGAAATTCCATCCCATTTCAGCCCACACTGGCACGCTATGATGAAGCTAGCCCCTGATTCTCCTGGAAAAGAAAGTACTTCAGTAGAAATAAATTCATCTGGGGAGTATTCTCTGGTGGTGTTCTAGAGATGTGAAAACAATCGCAACATGAAGCACCAAAAGGTGTGTTTGTACAACGGGGGTGACCTGACTTGACTGACGGAAGGCCATTTTCTTCTTAAGAGCTGTTTTAGTGCTGTGGAAAAGAAACCCTTGTTTTTCAAGTCCTTACCTTAGAAGAAAAGAAAATATGGTTGGTGACCATTAGCCAGCTTTATTTTATTTACTAAGATAAGATTTATAGCTTCAAGTAAGACTAGACTCATGTACTACCCACAATTACCTTCTGACACAGAATAAGCTTTCCAAGCCTCTTCGTTAAACGCTGCACTCTCCGGGAACCATGAAAATTCCAGGACGCCCCTTGTTCCAACAACCTTAAACAACCTTAAAGAAACGGCCAAATCACCAGTAGGAGTGGTGCCTGCTGAAAAGGTGTGTGGAAAATTACCACTGAACAGTCTGAAAGGGGAGGGCTCCTTCTGTTGGTTTTGAGGCCCTTCACCCACTCCCCCAGGATCATCTCTAGCTTGTAGCAATCCTCCAGCCTCGATTACAGGTATGAGTGGCCACACTCAGCTGAGATGGTAGTTTTTAATCTTAAGTATCACTGTTAACATTGTGTGTGTGCGTGTGTGCGCGCGTGTGCGTGTGTGCGTGTGTGCGTGTGTGCGTGTGTGCGTGTGTGTGTGTGTGCGTGTGTGCGTGTGTGTGCGTGTGTGTGTGTGTGTGCGCGTGTGTGCGTGTGTGTGTGTGTGTGTGTGTGTGTGTGTGTGTAGGAAGCCAGAGGACATCTTGCAGGAGTTGGTTGCCTCAGTTCACTTCGTGGGAATTGAACTCAGGTTATCTGAGTTGGTGGCAAGCACTGGGACAGTTTTGTTTGGTGGTGGGTTTTGATTATTTGTGGATTTGGTTTTTTAATGTATTTATTGATTTTTGGGGTTCTTTTCATATATTTTGATCACAATTTTTCCTACGACTCCTGCCAGTACCCCTCCCCCCACCTCCCTCTCCACCAAACTTCATGAAGGGAGACATAAATCCTCATGGGAAAGGAGACAGAAATATTTTAAGAGTCAAAGGTGGTGGATGACTCTAAGGAAACAGAATCTTCCAGACACAACAGGACTGATGCTCATATGAACTCAGAAAGCCTATGCCAGGAGGCGGCATGTAACATAAAGACAAAATCCCAGCACTGAGAAGGACACAAAGCCCTTCCCCTTACCAAGAAGCTGTTTGCAACTGGTACCTACTAGGGAAGGGAAGAATAAATTTACTCCAATGGAGTGTCACTGTGTCTCTCAGTCAACTTCAGGGCAAGCAGCCATGTTTTCCTGTGCTTTTTTTGTTTGTTTGGTTTGGTTTGGAATTTTTTTTTCTTTTTGTTTGCTTGTAGTTTTTTGAGATAGGGTTTCTCTGTGTATAGCTCTGGCTGTCCTGGAACTTACTATGTAGACCAGACTGGCCAAGAACTCACAGAGGCTAACCTGCCTCTGCCTCCTGAGTGCTGGGATTAATGATATAAGCCACTACTGCCATACTGTGTTTGTTTTGTTTTACAAAGATACTGGGATTTTGTTGTTGTTTTGTTTGTTTGGGTTTCTGTTTTGGTTTTTTTGAGACAGGGTTTCTCTGTGTAGTTTTGTAGACCAGGCTGGCCTCAAGCTCACAGAGATCCACCTGCCTCTGCCTCCCAACTGCTGGAATTAAAGGCATGTGCCACCACCACCTGGCATATGGGTTTGTTTTTTTATTTTGTTTTTTTTTGTTTTTTCGAGAATGGATTTGCTTTTTAATGCACTTAGACCAATAGATAATTCTGTGAACAGTAGTAAAATGTAAAACAGGGATTCATATTGCTGCAGAAAATCAGACATCTAAATAGGATTAATCGACTTTCAAGTCCTTTACAGTAAGTAGAAAACACCAGGTGCGATGGGGCACGCCTTTAATCCTATCGCTTGGGAGGCAGAGGCAGGTGCATCTCAGTGAGCACTTGTCTCTAAATAAACAGGAGTGAAGCCTGGCTCGTAGCACAGCACTGACGCAGCAGCACTCAGGAAGCGGGAGCAGAAGAGTCACTCGAGTTCAAGTCCAAAGCTACTGGCCAGCCTTATCAGCACTGAGCTCCGAGTCATGCCTATCTCAAAAGACCAAAGGAAACTTAAACAAACAAACAAACAACCAGGTGGGGCTGGGGTATAGTCCACTGATGCAATGCTTGTCAGGCAAGCATGAGGTCCTCGGTTTGATTCCCAGCATGAAAATCATCATTAAAAACAACAATAATAATAATAATAGAATTACCCAGAATCAGCAAAAGGCAAATACACAAGAGAAAACGAAAATGATAAAGGATCAAAAAGAAATATATTCAGTGTTACAGCTCTTTTAGAACTTGTCTAGCAGGGTTTCTGACTTTTGTTGAAACCACGCCCCATTATAAATATAATATATATGCATATGTCATGTAAATATATATATATTATATTTATACATGTCACCCCTCAGATCACCACCACCATCCTCCTTGAGGAATCAGAGCATTGTCAACAAAGCTAATGACATATGACTGAACTACATCCCCAACCACATACTATTTTTCAAATGCAATGTTTCTTGGTTTTAATCATGAGTCCATAAGATTCTAAGTGTGGAAATGTGCACAGGAAGAGACTGGAGTTATCAGATCCTCCTGGAGTTGTAGTTAAAGGTGGTTGTGAGCCACCTGACATAGGTGCTGAGGCTCTGAATTCTCCGGAAGAAGAGCAAGTGATCTTAACCACTGAGCCATCACTCTCACAGGGTTTCTCTATTTAACAGCCCTGTCTGTCCTGGAGCTCTGTAGACCAGGCTGGCCTCACAGACATCTATCTGCCTGCCTCTGCCTCTGCCTCCCAAGTGCTGGAATCAAGGGTGTGCACCTCACTGCCCTTAATATACTATTTTGGGCAATAATACTAATTTTTAGAGGGATACAGCGTGTTGTCTGCTCAGTTTGACCTCTTGGCTCTCAGGAGTACAGACAGAAGATGAGCTGAACTTTGCTCAATGACAGAAATTTTCTAGAACCAGACTGTCTATAACCATAGCTGCAGGCAGAGCTGGGGAAGCACCTTGAGAGCAACTGAGAAAACAAGTCTAAGTGGAAGCAACTCATTTATATATCTAGAAGTGAACTGTGGGGTGGTTCGTCATAGATTTTGCTTTGCATGTGCAAGGCCTCGGGCTCAATTCCCAACACCACAATCAAACAAACAAGAAAGCAGGATATAAATCCAGCACTAGAGAAGTTCAGGCAGGGAGATTGTAAATTTGAGGCCAGCAAGAGCTACAAAGCAAGGAGTGTGGTGTGTGTGTGTGTGTGTGTGTGTGTGTGTGTGTGTGTAATAATTAGTGGCTAGCATAGCTCCTAAGTAGAGAATACTAATCCATTGCTCAATCAATGATTTACTCATCTCTAGAATCTGAAAAGTCACCTCCAATATTAAACAGATATATATATATATATATATATGTATATGTATATATATATATATATATTCAAACCACGTGGGCTCTCTTTTCAGAGACACCAGGGCAACTACTTCATCTAAGATCTCAGGATCAAATCAGGACTAGTCATGCCTGTGATATCACATTTGCCCTATTCTTGTAGAAACCTACAAATAGAGAGGGAAGTGTCAAATTTAAAGATTCAAGCACTTGGAAGATAGAGGTCAGATTTCAAAACCAACCTCGGCCATGTAGGGAGTTCAAAGCAAGCCTGAGCTACATGAGGCTAAAAAATAAAAACAAACAAATTCCTCGAGAGAACTGGGCACTTGAGACAGGCAGGTAGATCTAGTCTACACATCAAGACTGAGCCAACCCACAGTTCACTTCTACACATGTGAACGAGTTATTTCAATTTAGGTTTTGGAGATTGTTTTTGTTGTTGTTGTTGTTTTGTTTTGTTGGTATTTTGAGACAGGGTTTCTCTGTGTAACAGTCCTGGTTGCCCTGAAACTCCCTTTGTAGACCAGGCTGGCCTCAAACTCAGAAGAGATCCGCCTGCCTCTGCCTCCCGAGTGCTGGGATTCAAGCAGCACACCATCACTGTGCAGCTCCCGGCTAGATTTTTCCTCAGCTGTTCTCATGCCACTTGACGTGCTTTCTTAGCTCAGCAGCAGCTATGACTAGCCAGGCCTACACAACGAGGCCCTGCCTAAAACAAACAAACGTCCTTGGAATAGTTAATAACAACAAATGAAACTAACTTTAGTTTTTCCTTATTCTTATTGCATGCATATGGATGTTTTGCCTATGGCTGTGTACTACCCCATGTGGGGCCCTCAGGGGTCAGAAGAGGGCAGTGTATCTTCTGGGACTGGAGTTTCACAATGTGTGAGCTGAGAATCAAACCAGTGTCCTTTGGAAGAGCAGCCAGTGCTCTTAACGTCTGAGCCATCTCTCCAGCCTTGGAACTAATTGTAGTATTAAGTTAATAACATACTAAAATTAAAAAGATATTACTAGTTTGCTTATCTCTGTCTTGCTATCAAAAGCCACCAACCACACACTGGTCACATACTTCAGTCAGCACCCTGGTTTCCATGAGATTTGCATAGATTTACATGTCCTTTGAAGAAATCCAAGCTACAAATTAATCATCCTTGCTAGCAAGGCTCTCTGCCTTGGCCCAGTAAGTATGCCACGCACTGCAATGTCTTCAGTCATCCTTGCTGTCTTTTCATTGTGGATAAAATCCTCATCATAGCCAGGTGGTGGTGGCGCACGCCTTTAATGCCAGCACTCAGGAGGCAAGGGCCAGTGGATCTCTGAGAGTTCAAGGCTAGCCTGGTCTACAGAGTGAGTTCCAGGACAGTCAAGGCTACGTAGAGAAACCCAGTCTTGGAAAAAAAAACAATGAATAAATAAATAAAATCCTCATCTTTAGCTAGATAACTATTCACTACAGTAACTGTGTTTCCTAGTCCCTATTGTCATGTGACCATTGTAGTAATATCTGGTAGTGGGATGCAAGCAGAAGTCATGTGTGCACCCCCAGGATGGAGCGGTGAGATGCACCTTGAGCTCCTGTTGAAAGACATGTAGCAGCTGCGCATAGGAAGAAAGAAGGAAGGAAGGAAGGAAGGAAGGAAGGAAGGAAGGAAGGAAGGAAGGAAGGAAGGAAGCCTTGTAGCAATAATAAGTAATAAAATAAAAGTGATGTCTTGGCCCCTTCAGTCAAAGCACACACCAAGAGAGGCAAGAACCCTAGGTGTTTGGTATCCATGGAGCCACCACAGCGGACCTGGATTAGCCACACTGTATAAGGGAAGAAATTCCTGTCGGTTGAAGCAACTATTATTTTGGGTGATCACAATTCATAGTTGAGCCCCGTTGAAGCTAGTGTACTCATTATGTTTTACTCAGTAATGATTGCTGCACTTCACAGGAGTGTTTTAGGACAATCTTCATCCTAGATGGCATTATTACCCTCGGAAGAACTATGTCCAGATTAGGGTCTGGATGTCCGTGCTCCCTAAGTGTGCATTAATAAAATTGGGAAGACTGCTTTTTCTTCTCGAAGCTCCTCCTGTGGGTGCAGACTGAGGGTCTTCAACAGTGAGCCTAAAGGAAAGGAAAGCCATTGTTTGCTTTCCACCTGCATGACTGCAGAGACTCCAAGACTAACAGAACAGGAGGGCTCAGTCCTGGGGCAAAACCCAGAGAGGGAAGGGCTCCAATTGTTGGCTGCCTGTCTGTTAGCTGCTGTCTCCCCTTCCCTCCCATCTACCCATGCTGATCGCCTTCCTCCTTCGAGGAACCAATGGCCTTTACAGGTCAAGGCTGATCCTAGGAGAGTAGGAGAAAAGGCGAAATGGGCTGGATAGACTGCAATTTCAAAACATATTTGTTTGCTGTCTTATCCCTAGGTTCTAAGTTTTACCTATGGAGAGACTATGCGTAGAGTCTACAGATAAACACTTTTTTGTGTGGAGTCTACAAATATACATACTTTTTGAAATTTTGTATTCATTTACTCATGACTATCCACTCATTAATGTGGCAAGTCCATGTGATACAACTTTATTCTCGTGTGATGTTATCATTGGAAGCTGGGGTTCCCCCATGC
Organism: Mesocricetus auratus; assembly: GCF_017639785.1. Classification (NCBI taxonomy): domain Eukaryota; kingdom Metazoa; phylum Chordata; class Mammalia; order Rodentia; family Cricetidae; genus Mesocricetus; species Mesocricetus auratus. Next base: position 52,652,721 of record NW_024429266.1, read on the forward strand.
AATATAGCTACTCCCCAGTTTCCATGAAAGGTTGTTTCTAGAAGACTCTACAGGCATCAAGACCACCTAGTCCTCTGTAAAGAATGATGGTTTGTGTGTGGTCTTTTGCATTCTCCTATGTGCTTTAGATCAGGTCTAGATTAATACCTAAGACTATAAATGGTGCCCAAATCAAGCACTAAGAGAAAAAGTTGCATATGTTTAACAGAGGGACAATATTTAAAATATTTTGAGTCTGAGGTTGGTTGAAATCATGATGCAAAACCCAAGAACTGTATTTGTGTCATATGTAAATTATATGTAAAGCGACCATTTGAGAGGGAGAGAATGCACTTATGTCCTCACAACATCTATTCTGTCTCTGCTAGGTACCTGAGTGGGGTACAATGGAGAACATTGAAAGAGAAGACAGAAAGCGCTTGCTCTCAAAGATGTAGTATTGGAATATGTGTACAGCTGAGGTCAGGGGATTACTATGACTTCAAGGTGAGCCTTGCTACAGAGAGACCCAGGGTTTTGTTTTGTTTTATTATAAAAGCATACACACAGAGAACTTCTACAGGAGGAAAGATAACAAAGGCAATGGAGAAATCAGGACACTGGCTGCCACCTGGGGACCTCTGTGTAAGCGTCGGCATTCCACTTTGAGTGACCTCTTGTTGCTGATTAACTGCCTGTCCGTTTGCCTGAGTCTCATGCTGAACTGAAGAAATTCCTAGAAAATCAGATTTTACAACTTCCTTACTAGAGCACCTGCATACTAACTTAGAGTAAGCACTCATGAAATAATGAATGGATAGATGGGGGAATGGATGAATGGAAAGTATCATAAACCTCTCTGCAGTCTTTACCCTCCTTCTCTCCAGTGTGATCCTAATTTATCCCATAGATAAGGTTACTAAAATTAGTTTGAACCGAAACCTCTGTAATGAACAATCTGAAAGAACATCAAGGAGAAGCCATGGGGCCATTTACCAAAGGGATTTTTATTTATTTATTTATTTATTTATTTATTTATTTATTTATTTATTGCAAGACATGGTTTCTCTGTGTAACTGGCCTAGCTCTCCTGGAACTTGCTCTGTAGACCAGGTTGGCCTCTGCCTCCTGAATGCTTGGATTAAAGTTATATGCCAACACTGACTGGCTTATAGTCTAATATCTTGACGCAAAAACCCCAAACCAAAAATCAAAAATCATCAGAAATGATTCCATTCTACAAACCAAGCCCACTCAACAAGAGTAAAACTGATCCTTTCTTGAGGGTATGACCGACTTGACCTAATTCTTTTCTCTGGGGGAAAAAAAAGACCTTCTGGCCAAGTGTAGTCAGATTTTTTTCTTTGGGCCACCAGCTCACAAATAATGACTCAGAAACTTATTAATTATGAAAGCTTGGCCTTAGCTTTTATAACTTAAATTAACCCATATTTTTATTTTTATTTATTTATTTTTGGTTTTTACGAGACAGGGTTTCTCTGTATTGTTTCAGGGGCTATCAGTCCAGCCCGGCCTGGAACTCACAGAGATCCGCCTGCCTCTGCCTCCCGAGTGCTGGGATTAAAGGCGTGCGCCACCACCGCCCCGCAACCCATATTTTTATTAAAGTACATTCTACCACGAGGCTTTAATCTCTCTCCCATTTTGTGTGTCTGACTCATTCAGAGTCTTGATGATGTCTCCCCTTTCTTCTTCCCAGAGTCCTCTCTATCCCTTGAAGTTCCGCCTAACCTCCCCCTGCCCAGCTATTGGTCATTTGGCTCTTTACTAAACCAATCAGAAGGTGCCTTGGCAAAGACACATTTTCACAGTGTAAACAATTATCTCTCAGCAGCCAAGCCTCCAGTACACATGGTTCTGTGGGACATTCTACTCTCATACCACAAATGATACAAGGTAGAGGAGCTCACCCCAGCATTGATGGTGGGCATTTGTATTGATGGCATCTATCCCTGAGAAACACCCAGATCCCACATCTCTGAGTAGGGAACTAAAGCACTGTGGCAATTTAGCAAGGCAAGTCTTGTGTGTTGCCGTCGAGTTTCTTAACTGCCTCAGCCAGGAGTCCTGGCCCCTTTGGTTAATGTGGAAGGGAGAAAGAATTCTGGGGAGCATGGAACTGAAGACTGTTTTGTCCCAAATGTAGTATAATTCTCATATTCTATTGGCCAAAGACATTCAAAGTGGCAGGTGTCTGAATCCAAGCACTGGGGAGGTGGAGGCAGGAGGATAAGGAGTTAAGGGTCATCCTTGGCTACATAGCAAATTCAAGGCCAGCCTGGGATACATGAGACCCTGGAAAAGAAAGAAAGGAAGGAAGGAAGGAAGGAAGGAAGGAAGGAAGGAAGGAAGGAAGAGAGGGAGAGGAAGGGAGAGAGAGACAGAGAGAGAAAAGAAAGGGAGGGAGGGAGAGAGGGAAGGAAGGAAGGAAGGAAGGAAGGAAGGAAGGAAGGAAGGAAGGAAGGAATAATAGTGTGTGTGTTTCTGGGAAAATCTGATTTTCTCTTACCAACTATGTGGCTCACAGTTTTTCAAGAGATCCACCAGCTTCTGCCTCCAAGTGCTGTAATTGAGAGCATGAGTCACCACCCAACTGAAGCATCAGCATCTCTTATCTCTGCTTGATATGCTTTCATCTCACAGTGCACTAAAATGTATTTATTATTTGTTCTTGTTTGTATGTATAGTCACATAGTTTATGTGTGCCACGTGTGTTTAGGCACCCTCGGAGTCAAGAAGACATCAGATCCCCTGGAACGGAAGTTACAGTCTGTAGCTGTCATGTGGGCGCTAGGAGAAGAACCCAGGTTCTCTACAAGAACATCCACTGCTCTTAGAACCCAGGTTCTCTACAAGAACATCCACTGCTCTTAGAACCCAGGTTCTCTACAAGGACATCCACTGCTCTTAGAACCCAGGTTCTCTACAAGAACATCCATTGCTCTTAGAACCCAGGTTCTCTACAAGAACATCCATTGCTCTTAGTGCCAGACCCGAACAGTGTTTCCTAGCATGTTGTCTTGCTTAGGGTTCCATCACTGTGGTGAGATACATGACCAAAGCAACCTGGGGAGGAAAGGGTTTTGCTTAAGTTTCCACATCACAGTTCATCACCAAAGGAAGTTGCGACTCAAGAAGGGCAGGAACAGGAAGCAGGAGCTGATGCAGAGACCATAGAGGAGTGCTGCTTACTGGCTTGCTAGCCTTGGCATCACCTGTCTTCTTGGTAGCCTCACCATTCACCATCTGTGTTGTCTGAACCAAGTTAGCAAGCACCTCTGGGCTTTAATTTTATCACAGTGTAAAATAGGGTGGTGTGGCACTCACCTCACAGGGATATTGTGGTCATAAATATCAATAAGGTAACACTCTTGAAGTATATGTGGGATATGACAGTAATAAGAAATGTCCACACTCACAGTTTTCAAAATTAATGGTATGAAGTACTTTGGTGCAGGACACCATCGCCAGCTGATGCATAGAAAAATCTGCCATTGTAGCGTTAGCTATACACTCAAAACAAATGGGCTGGTATTCTGTGCCCTTGACTTTTCAACTCCTAAATCAGGCTTTAGGGGTGGGTGAGGAAAAATGGAGGAGGAGCAATAGACTTTTCCTTACCTCTTGACTTCAGTTATTTTTTTTTGTTACTCTATTCCTAACCAGATAAGAAACTGTTTGAGCGATTTATAGACTAATACTTGCAAGAAATATTCCAAAACTTTGAAGTTAAGGTTTCCCAAAGCCCATGTGTACAACCACTGCAAAGAACTACTGGTCATGGACCCTTTTCTTGAGAGATTTACAAAGAGCATCATCTTTCCTAGGGAATTTAGCTTTAAGTAGAGGATAACAGAGAATAATAGGAAATGACAACAGATTGGCACATTCTATGATAAACTGCTCAATGAGGGGCAAATAAGTTTCTCCCAACAAAGACAAAGCCAGTTAAATAGCTGAACTGAAATAGGTTTGTATTTTTGTGACTCAGTGCTTTTTACTCTAAAAGCAATTACCCAGGAGCTGCCTCGTGAGTGAGTGGAAGTCAGGATGGGCCTCCAAGAGGAAAGCTCACTTTTGCTGACGCCTGGATGGTGGCAAGCCTATTGCCCAAACTCAGCTTCGCTTCTAATTCCTGACCTGAAAATTGGGGCCAGCAGGTGAAACAAGCGATAGATCGGTTCTGAAAAATAATTAATCTACAGGAAGGGTGGAATAAAGCGTTTCCTAACATTAAAGAAAAAAAATTGCACCATGCCTTGAGTTCAAGCGACTCAAAGAAGCATATGGGGATTAGAGCCCCAGGTGCATTACAGGAGACTTAATGACAATTTCACTATTCCAACAGGACTGTTTGTTCTTGGTTTGGTTTACATAAATATTTTTATATTAATTAACACTCAAATGGGTGTATAAAATAGGCAGACTGGTGTTATGATACAGTCCAAAAATGTTTTTTAAAGCCTTTCAGGTGAAGGACGGTGCCTTTATTTCATCTGCAAATGATAATAAACCCTTTGTTGTTACAGCTGTCAAACAACAATAAAATTAATTACCACTCAAACATTATCTGAATTGTGCGGCTTCCCAGAAACCTTAGCCACCTCCAGACTCCTACCTGATTTGTCACACGGAAAAGGAAGCCAGGTGTTGCGGTACATGTCTATAATCACAGCACGTACCTCAAAAAAAAAAAAAAAGATGGTAGAAAGCTATAGATAGACGATGATAGATAGATAGATAGATAGATAGATAGATAGACAAATATGGATAGATAGGTAGATAGATAGATAGATAGATAGATAGGCAGATATAGATGGATAGATGGATAGATAGATAGGCAGGCAGATATAGATGGATAGATAGATAGATGGATAGATGGATAGATAGATAGATAGATAGATAGATAGATAGATAGATAGATAGATGATAGATAGATAGATAGATGATAGATAGGCTGGAAAGATGGCCCAGAAGGGAATACCACTTGATGCCCTTTGCAAAGGCTCTCAGTTCAGTTCTACGACTCAGGCCAGGTGACTCACAACCACCTATACCTCCAGCTCAGAAAGATTCAGCTCTAGATGGAGATTTAAAAATCAAAACAGTAAAATTAAAAAATAGGCAGCGGTGACGCACTCCTTTAATCCCAGAACTTGGAGGCAAAGGCAGACGGATCTCAGTGTGCTTGAGGCCAGCCTGGTCTACAGAGTGAGTTTCAGGACAGGCTCCAAAACAATACAGAGAAATCCTGTCTCGAAAAATGAGGGAAAAAAGAAAGGAAATTCAGGACTGGAGAGATAGCTCAGTTGTTAAGATCACCAGCTGCTCTTTCAGAAGATTGGAGTTTAGATCCCAGCACCCACAATGGGCAGCTCACAATGGCCTGTATCTCCAGCTCCAAGGGATCTGACACCCTCTACTGGCCTCCAAGTCTCCTGCACTCAGATGGCACACATACATGCATACAGACACACACACACACACACACACACACACACACACACATAAAAACTAAAATAAATGCACTTTTTTGAAAAGATTTATTTATTATGTACACAGTGTTCTGTCTGCATGTATTCCTGCAGGTCAGAAGAGGGCACCAGACCTCATTACAGATGGTTGTGAGCCACCATGTGGTTGCTGGGAATCGAACTCAGGACCTCTGGAAGAACAGCCAGTGCTCTTAACCTCTGAGCCATCTCTCCAGTCCCAGTAAATGCACTTTTTTAAAAAAATAGGAAACTCACCAAAAAAAAATTTAAGTTGGGGGTGGGGAGTAAGGTCCAAGTGTCCTTAGTTGGTTAAAGAAATAATATGCCCTTTGTGGCCTGAAGCTTTCTCAAGGCCTAGAAAATAGACACCTAATATTAACTGGCACCTTAGGAGACACTCTTCTTCAGATAGTTTGGAGGCTGTTACCCAGTAGGCATACTATGGCCACAGTTTAACTCTATTCTCAGTCAGTTCTGTTGGGGTGGTGGGGTGCTGGAACGTGGGCTACAGAGATGTGGCAGACGACGACCTTGAGGCCGTCTTCATCCTTCTCATCATCTCCAATTCCTTAAAAACCTCCTTCAACCCAAATCCTTTTCTTGTTTCCTCTTAGCAACCAGTGGAAGCCTATATAACTCTCCCCTTAGAAAAGACTTCATCTGGAGGTGGCTTGAAGGTTAATGGTTAACCCCTTTGTTTGTGGTTCCATGAATATAGGTCACACCAGCAACGAGTCTTTAGACAGAAGGTACATAAAGAGGTAGTGGATGGTTCAGGACCTCATTACAACATGTCCATCAAACCCCATGGGGCAACAATGTGTCTGATTGATTTTTTTTTTAAAGTGTGGCTGCCGGCTATCATGTGGCATTAGCCTTCAAACTTTACTCCAGACTACATCAGGAAGCTGATGCAAAAGCTTTACTTACTCAACTTCGGGGACCAGCTTCCCTCAGAGCAAAATTCTAGTACATACCAGATCCATTCCCCACCCCCCAGACCCCAGTCTGAGTTGCTGATGACTCAGAATGTCTGTGTAAACAATGACCCCAAGGATGGGTAGGCTCCAAGGGGAAAACAAGCACATTCCCAGTGTCCCCAACACCACGTGATCCTTCTTTCCTCCTTTCTTTCCAGTGCTGGGGTGGAATCCAGGACCTTGCTTGTGCTGGGCAAGTGTTCCACCGGAGCTGTAACACCAGCCTATATCTGTCATTGTTTTCTTGTTGGCTGCTTCTTTGTTTGAGATGGGGTCGCACTATGTAACCCTGGCTGGCCTGAAACTTGCTGTGTAGACTAGGTTGACCTCAAACTCAGAGGTCTGCTAGGATTAAAAACATGCACCATCACATCCAGATAAATCCTTTTTTTTAAACCTGTCACTTTTTCTTTTTTTGAGGGGAGGTTCCAGACAAGGTTTCTCTGTGAAACAGTCCTGGAACTCACTTAGTAGATCAGCCAGGCCTGGAACTCACAGAGATCCGCCTGCATCTGCCTCCCGAGTTCTGGGATGAAAGACGTGCGCCACCACCGCCCAGCCGAATATTTCAAATATGGCTCAATGTCTTCAGGGTTATGGATCCAACCTCAGGTATTAGTTAGGTATCTACTTTGTTGAGCTAATACAGAACAGAAAAGGTTAGGTAAGATTTCTAAGCCAACTTGGTCTACATAGGGAGATCTTATCTCAGAAAGAAGAAGCAAAGGAGGGGAGGAGAAGGAGAGCAGAAAGGGGACATGGGGGGGTGCTAGAAAATGATGAGGTGCCAAGGCTTGGTGGCACACACCTTTAATCCCAACACTCAGAAGACAAGAGTCAGAAGAGTTTGAGGTCTACATGGTGAGTTCCAGGGCAGCCTGAGTAACACACCTTGTCTCAAAACAACACAAACAAACAGCAGCAACAAAACGAGCAAGAAAAAGAAGAGATATCCAAAGTTGCGAGCACCAAAGACGGGTCATCGGAAGGTGGATATCAACCTGCAGAGATTTTTCTCCTAGGAAGGGAACATGAATTTTCGACATTCAGGAGACAGTGTATACAAAGATTTCAGTCTGTTTGTTTGTTTGCTTGTTTGTTTGTTTATTATTTATTTTGGTTTTTCGAGACAGGGTTTCTCTAAATTGTTTTGGAGGCTGTCCTGGAAGTCGATCTGTAGACCAGGCTAGCCTCCCTCAAACTCACAGAGATCCGCCTGCCTCTGCCCCCTGATTGCTGGGATTAAAGGCGTGCACCACCACTGCCTGGTTTATGCCTTCATTTTTGTTTTTTAAAGCCAGTCTTTAGAATAAAGCAGAGGATGTCTGTGTCCCCTTTATCAGAGCAGAACTTTCTGAACAGCTCCTACGGTCCCCAGAATAGCTTTATTTTAGTGTCAGCTCATTTGAAAATTAAGGTTGGTTGCTGTTTGGCCTCTGCGACAGAAGCAAGATAACAAAAGGAATGTCATCCTTTGGGAAATGTCACAATAAGACGCACACGGTGAGCCGCCGCTGTGGCTCTAAGGCCTACCATCTCCAGAAATCCACCTGTGGTAAATGTGACTACCCTGCCAAGCGCAAGAGAAAGTATAATTGGAGTGCCAAGGCTAAGAGGTGAAACACTACCAGGACTGGGAGGATGAGGCACCGAAAAATTGTCTATCGGGAAGAGTCAAACATGGAGTCCGTGAAGGGACAACACCCAAACCCAAGAGGGCAGCTGTTGCAGCATCCAGTTCATCTTGAGGATTTCAGTCATTCATAAAATAAAATGTTCTGGTTTCGAAAACAGAAAAAAAAAGGAAAGAAAATTAAGGTTGGTCTTTCCTAAGTGAACCTTCCTAGAATGCAAAATAAGTAAATGAATAGCTATCAAGCCTTGTATGTTGAAAGGTATTCTGGGAAAACAGTGACGTATCCCATCAAAAGTCATCCTCGCTGCCCCCAAGGTTATTTTATTATCAGAGAAGCTCTCGCAGCCCCACACAGTGCTGCTTCTCTAGCACCAAGCCTGCCAGAGAAAAGGACTTAAGTATTTCTTAGGTTTCTAGTTTTAAAACTGTCTAACATATTCACATTCTAGAACATTCTTTACTAAGGTTGTCAAGGCAAAACTTACTATAGCAGGGTCTTCCCCAAGGCCATGCTTCCCAACGGAGACATTAGAATGTAATAGGCATGTGTGAAGACAATAAGAAACTCGCTGTTTCAACCACCCCTCAACCTTGTGACAGTTACGTGATCTTTCCACCTCAATTTTTGCTTTATCTGTTTGTGTTTGAGACAGGTCTCACTACGTAGCCCAGGCTGGCCCTAGAACTGTCTATGTAGACTCCACTGGCACTGATCTCACAGGGAAGTGCCTGAGGTGCTAAGATTAAAAACGTGAGGCACCTGACTATCTTTGTTTTTCTGTGGTTTGTTTGTAGCCCAGGTTCACACACCCACAATCCTCCTGCCTCCACTCTCCACCCATACCCCACACAGGCTCAAGCCCTAGGACTATAGGCATATGTCACCACACCCAGCTGAGCCTCAATTCATCTGTTTTTTGTTTGTTTACTTGTTTGTTTGTTTGTCAAGACAGGGTTTCTCAGTGGCTATGGAGCCAGTCCTGGAACTCCATCTGTAAACCAGGCTGGCCTCAGACTCAGAGATCTGCCTGCCTCTGCCTCCTGAGTGCTGGGATTAAAGGCGTGCACCACCAATGCCTGGCCAGTTCTTCATTTTTAAAATGAGTGTAATGGCAGGGTCATAGAACTTGTATTTCAGGTTGTTGTTTGTTGCTGCCCTTCTTGAGACAGGGTCTCACTGTGTAGCTCTGGCTGACCTGAAACTCCCTACATAGAGCTGACAGGGATGTCTTTTCCTTTGGAAGTTTGAAACTAAAGGGATTCACCAACAGCTGCCTAAGCCTCTGACAATGATGAGCTACAGATAGGCCTAGCCGATCTATGAGAAGTCCCTACCAAGGCTGGACTTGAGAAAGAACATAAACCAGGCATGGTGGCGCAAATATCTAATCCTAGTACTCAGGAGGCAGAAACAGAGGATATCTGTGTGTTCTGGGCCAGCCTGATATACATAGCAAGTTCCAGGCCAGCAGGGACTATGTAGAAGAGGAGAAGGAATAAGAAAAACCCACATGAAAGTGTGGGGTTTTTTTTCTTGTAATGAATTAAATAAAGAAAAAGGAGCCTGGTGGTGTTTTGCGCATGCCTGGTCTACAAGAGCTAGTTCCAGGACAGCCTTCAAAGCCCATAGAGAAACCCTGTCTTGAAAAAAACAAAACAAAACAAAACAAAACAAAACAAAAAAAGGGAAAATTCTCCAAATGTTCCCATCCCTCCAGCCCAGGTTTAGGCAACCTCTATCTAAGAGTTTCAAGTCCCACTGTATCAAAATGAAGACATACAAAACAGGGTCTGAGAGAATATGGAATTATTCTGTCACCAAACCATGATTTTCCCCCACCAAAAGGGATTGCCCATGATCATTTCCCTAATTGCAATTGGAAAGCATAGGCATCCTGAGCCAAAGCCCGTTTTCCTTGGGTTGGTGGTGATGGTGCAGAACTTGGCTCGAACCCAGGACCTCACCCATGCTAAGTGTGGGCTCAGCGCCTGAGCTTCAGCCCTGCTCCTCACTCCTCCTCACTCACCCCAGCTGAAGAACTGGACCATCCTCCCGTGTTTCAGCCCTCAGTGACTGAAGGCATCTTGTTTAGAGATAAAACTGGTTTATGTTTTGTCACTTTTGTTAATGTCCCCATCTTGTGGCCCCCCCCACTCGTCCTCAAAATCTGCTCACGGATGACTCAGAAGCAACGAGAGGGCAGATGACAGATGTGACTCTGAAGACCATCCAGCCTCACAGTTGGAGGAAAAAGGGCATGGCCACTGTGTACCTTCAGCTGGGTACGCAGAAGGCAGGCTCCCTGTCATCTCTCTAAGGACACTCTGCCCTTCTTGATGTCATGCCCGACTACAGGATTTTGTCCTTTACAGACTACGAGGTAGCTCTAGAAGAATGTCAATAACCCTCTGACAAACTATGAAAGGAGAAAAACATACTGGGAACCAGGCTGGCTGGGCAATTTACCACAGGGGCTGACACACCACGCTTGACCTACTTGACAAACCCTGAAGCCAGATCTGGCCCAGGCCCCATTGAGAGCCTGTGAAGAGCAGTGACAAGTGCCTCAACTCTCAACTAGACAGGGGCCATAAACCAATTGAGCAAATTACTTCACAAGCCTCCAGTTTCTTCATCCTTTAAGAGTTGTGAAGGGTGAATGTGGGGTAAGGCTCACTAACTACCTAACCTGGGCGTTCCTGAAGGGTCAACGAAACTGTTCTTTGCTTGTTTGTTTTCGTTTTGTTTTTTCCCAGGCAGGGTTTCTCTGTGGCTTTGGAGGCTGTCCTGGAACTAGCTCTTGTAGACCAGGCTGGTCTCAAACTCACAGAGATCCACCTGCCTCTGCCTCCCGAGTTCTGGGATTAAAGGCGTATGCCACCACCACCGGGCTAATGAAACTGTTCTTATCGTAACTCTAGTCAGGTACCAAACAGTAGGGACTCAAAAGTTAGACATGGAGGAGGTTGTGACATATTCATTTATAATCCTCTCACTCCAGAGGCTGAAGCAGAAGAGTTCTTCAACTCATGACCAGCCAGGGCTATAAAAGTAAATATGCCAAAAAATAAAGAATATTAAAAAAAAAACACTGAAAAAAATTTTCAAGACAGGGTTTCTCTGTGGCTTGGGAGGCTGTCCTGGATCTAGCTCTTGTAGACCAGGCTGGTCTCAAACTCACAGAGATCCACCTGCCTCTGCCTCCTGAGTGCTGGGATCAAAGGCATGCACCACCACCGCCTGGCTCCAGCCTCCTTTTTCAACATTTCTTTTTCTTGTGTTTCTGAGGGAGGCTCTCATTATGTAGCCTTGGCTAGTCTGGAACTCACTATATAGATCAGGTCAGTCTCAGATTCATAGACATCCGCATGCCTCTACTGGCAACAAAGGTGCACACGACCGTGCTGTAGAATTCACTTTATTTTTATGACACTAGTGGTTAAACCCAAGACCTTGAACAAGCTAAGCACACAGCCTGCTGCTGGGCTTTAGCTGCAGCCCTTTGTTTATTTGGTTTGTTGTTTTGTTAGGACTGCGACAGATGTCTCATGAGATGCCAGAGCAAATGCAGGGGGCCATTTGGAAAGAGAAGAGATCTTTTGAGAAGTAATAAAGGGCATTTATCAGTCATTGAGTTAGATACACCACCCGATGTCCATGTCCTCCTCCCAGGATCCCAAGAGATGGGCCATACTGCAGCCATGCCAAGGAAAAGGCTCAGTGAATGAGTAGCTGCCCAGGTTGAAGACCTTGGAGGGTTCCCGGTGAGCTTCTGGCCTTCAGTCTACACCCAAAGGCTGGAGAAACTGGGTATCAGAGAAGGATGACAGCAGTGGTGGCAACCACAACCACAGAATGGGAAGCACTCACCAGCAAGAGGTGACCTCAAGGAGGTAAAAAGAAAAAGAGAAATTTTAAAAGCAGACACTTTTCTTTGGTAGCTGGAAGAGGCTTTGGTCCAAATTTAGGGTGGCATTTCTCATTTTGAATTTCTCACCAAAATCAATCAATCAATCAATCAATAAATCAGTCAATATAATCCCTCACAGGCATTGCCCTCTAGAGACTTGTCTCATGGGTGGTTCTAAATGTCAAGCTGACAGTCAATATTAACCATCAGAGGTAGTCACTGAACTCTCATAGTTGTAAATTTGTTATTTATCTGTAGTCACATTCTCTCCTCTTAATTATTGTGTAAATACAGGTCAGATAGGTCATGCCTTCCTGAGTAATGCAGCGAGATGCTAAATATTTACTAGCTAAACCTGGAAGTAGAGATAGAGCCGAGGGCACAGCGGGTGTAGCTGAGGGCGTAGCTTGCAGGAAGGCACTTGCCTGGTATGCACAAACCTATGGGCTTGATCCTGAGCTTAGCAAGCGAGCAACAAGTGAACCTACCTCTTTGACGAAAAGTGAGAGTATGTTGCAGGGTCTGATTGACTGACAAGTTCATTCAACTCCCGATTTTCCTGCCTCAGCCTCCTGCATGCTGGGTTTACAGTCTGTGCCCCATCCCTGACTCTGAAAGTCTTTTTAGTTTTGTGATTTCAGAGATAAAATAAGCTATGGGCTTTTGGTTTTTCAAGGTGTCAGATCCCCTGGAGCCGGAGTTACAGATGGCTTTGAGCTGCCATCTAGGTGCTGAGAATAACCCCAGAAGAACAGCCAGTACTGTTAACCATTGAGCCTCTCTCCAGCCCCTGTAATATCCTGTGTTTTTGTTGTTGTTGTTTTTTTGAGACAGGGTTTCTCTGTGGCTTTGGAGGCTGTCTTGGAACTAGCTCTTGTAGACCAGGCTGGTCTTGAACTTACAGAGATCCGCCTGCCTCTGCCTCCCGAGTGCTGGGATTAAAGGCGTGCGCCACCACTGCCTGGCTAAAACATTTCTCTCTTTTTTTCTTTTTTTGAGACAGGGTTTCTCTGTGTAGCTTTATAGACCAGGCTGGTCTTAAACTCACAGAGATCTGCTTGCCCCTGCCTCCCACGTGCTGGGATTAAAGGCTTGCACCACCACTGCCTGGCTAAAACTTTTCTCTTAAAGTACTGAGAGAAGACTGAAACTTGAGTTCTGTGGCTTCACACAGATTTAGCCATGTCCCGTAGTTCAGGCTGGAGAAACAACTGGCCATTGAATGTTTGTTCATTTTCATGTCATCTGCCAGCTAATCTTAGATAACATGTAACATTCAGTCCTATGAATCTGGAGTGTTAGAGACCCATCTTGATGGGCTACATGTATTTTAGTAATAATGATGTTATACATAGAGAAATCACTTTGGATTCTGGGCAGTTTCCTTTTTATTTATTTATTTATTAAAATTTAGATCATTTCACTATCTGCTTAAATGTTTGTTTGTTTGGTTTGGTTTGGGTTTTTAGTTTTCCAGGATAGGGTTTCTCTGGTAGCCCTGCCATCCTGGAACTTGCTCTGTAGACCAGATCTACTTGCCTCTGCCTCCCAAGAGCTGTGGGATTGAAAGTGTGTGCCACCACTGCCCTGCTTTGCTTAAATTTTATTTATTTATTTATTGGTTTTTTTCGAGACAGGGTTTCTCAGGATTGTTTTGGAGGCTGTCCTGGAACTCGCTCTGTAGACCAGGCTGGCCTCGAACTCACAGAGATCCACCTGTCTGCCTCCCGAGTGCTGGGATTAAATATGTGCAGCAACGCCTGGCTGCTTAAATGTTTTAAGAGAACCTAAAATGGAAACAAAACAGTAGGGCGTTTGTTTCAGTTCCTCTGAATCAGGCACTAGCAGGGGACGTGAAAACCAGGAGGACACAACACAGCCAGTGGAGAGGAAATCACGAGCATTTTTATTTTCAAAGGATTCACTAGGGTTCTGATTAATGATTAGTTTTGTAAGAAATGAGTAATATTTACCTGTTCGGAACAGTACCGAAGAAAAGCCAGTATCTTTCCAGCCATATGCTACATTTCCCACAGTTAGTGCATGAATGGGTGGAAAATCTTTACTTAATCACTCTTCACTCAAACCCACCACCCCACCATTTTCCATAATGTGGCAGTGGTTAGTAAGAAAAAAAGTTGATAAAAAAAATCATGCCAGCCTTAACCTGGGTCCTATATGGACTCAGCAAGGGGTACCAGGGAAAATGCACAATTAAGCAATGAGCCGGCAGGAGCTAAGTAACTTAGCGCTTCTAACCTGTCTGCAAAGATCCTGGTGTCTGGTGTAGTCTATTTGAATGACATAGGATGCTTGTTCTATGTGACCCCAGATAAGTCACATACTTAAAGGGACTTGCTGGCATGTTCTCACAGGTTGTTCACTCTAAGTCTAATTTTATGAGGATAATAGTTCATAGTAGATGTGCCTCCATGATCCTGGAAGCCTGCACTCAGGAAGTTTACAGTGACTGTAACTGATTAACTGATCTTTAACATCCTCGCGCAATATGGTTTCAGATGACATCGTTGAGTGCCTTTTGGATTTTGGCAGAGATACCTTGGAGTCATTAGTTATCTGTCAATCATTTACAAATCCCTTCTGAAATCAGTTAGCAAATAGAGTGTTACCATTACAAACATGTATTCTTGTAAATGTGAGTCACGGTCAGCGGTGATGTTGATTCGTTCAGGGGGGTGAGGAAGGTGTTTCGAACAGAAGGCTGTGACAGGAGATGCCCACATTTGTCCAAAGGAAATGGCAAGACTGATCCTTGATTGAGAAAAATAGTTCCTAAATCAAGAGGCTATGAATTATTTTGTGTTTGCCTCCGCAGAGTCACAGGTAAGTTGCTTGTTGACTGTGGTGCAGGCTGAATGCTAAGCACCTGTTATTTGAGCCATGTGTGAACAATACTTCAGTCTCTCTTTCAGAAAAATGTGTTCCTTTCTCACAAGCTACCAGGTTCCTATTTCTATTAAATTAGCCTGAGAGATAAGCTTCAAAAGACCAAGGTAACTCATTAATATAAAGTTTCCTCGGCATGCCAGTAACTTTCATAGGAAAGCGACTGAAGAGTGACAAACAGCAAGAGGCATTTAGGAAAGTTCTCATGGGGATTGTTAGGCAACCCTCCAGTGATGCTGTCATTTTTCATCCTTCTCCGAACTCTCCCAAAAATGACCATTTGGTCAGAGGCAGGTGGCAGCACGGATTCTACTGTGTGTGCTGTTGTGTGTTCCCTCAGCCATAAGCAGAACGAATCACCCAATGATGCTGGAGAACTCCAGGAACCTTCCACGTAATAAGTAATAGTAGTGACTGCTTAGACTCGGGGTCAGGAGCAAAAGCAAAACCTGTGTGTCTCCACAATTTCATTAAGACCTGTCTCTGGCTGAAGATGCCAAGTCATACAGCTCTTTTGTATATGAGTCTCACTATGAGGCATAGGCTGGCCTCAAACTTGCTTTGTACTCTTGCCTCGGCCTCCAGTGTGCTTGGGTCACAGGTGTGTGCCACGCTACCTGTTAGAAACAGTTATTTGTGACTAGGGATCCGTTGCATATGCTATGTCATCTAAATGTGCTTTGATCTCCTCTTGCTCACAAAAACGTGTTCTTTACAAACAAACATGTATATCACTGTTCTTTATAAGGAATTCAAGGCTTAATAAGGCTAAGCATTGGAGCTGGAGAGATAGCTCAGCAGTTAAGAGCACTGGCTGCTTTTCTATAGGACCTAGGGTTCAATTCCCAGAACCCACATGGCGGCTCACAACTGTCTGTAACTCCAGTACTAAGGGATCTGGCACCTTCACACAGATATACATGCAGGCAAAACACCAAATGCACATAAAATAAAACTAGATAAATCTTTAACAACAAACAAAATAGCTGTGTGGTGGTGGCACATGCCTTTAATGTCAGCACTCAGGAGGCAGAGGCAGGTGGATCTGTGCAAGTTTGAAGCTGGCCTGGTCTACAAAGTAAGTTCCAGGACATCCTCCAAAGCTACAGAGAAACTCTATCTGGAAAAAACAAACAAACAAACAAAACAAAAACAAATTAACAAAATAAAAAGCAATAAGTCAAGCATTACGTTGCCCCAGGAAGAGGCTGAGCAGAGAGTTCTGAGCTTTCTGAGCCCAAATACCAAGCTAATGACCACTCTGCAGCCTAACCAGCTTTCTGCCAGCAGGCTCTCACCATGTGTAACAGAGGTGCTGCAGGTGTCTGCCCAGACCACATGACTTAAAAGGAATTAACGCCACTGTTAGCATGTTCACCGGATCTGACAGACAAGGCCATTCAGTGACTGCATGCTACACCATAGGTTAAAAGACGTGTCTCCAAAACCAGGACAGACATGGGAGAAGTGGACGTGTTCCAAAGGGTTACACAGGTGAACATGCCTGGAGAAATATATGGCCCTTTGGGATTTTCATCTCAGTTTGGAGAATAAGTATTTGGTCTCAACAACAATCTTATCTTGTAGCCATTACACCTTAATCACACCAACTGTAAAGGCTAAGATGGGAAGGTGGGAAGTTCAGACTCATCCTAGATAACTCAGGAAGATCCTACTCCAAAAAATCAAAAAGACTTTTAAAAGATAAACAACACCCCTTTAATCCCAGCACTCGGGAGGCAGAGGCAGTCGGATCTCTGAGTTTGAGGCCAGCCTGGTCTACAAAGCAAGTTCCAGGACAGCCTCCAAAACAATACAGAGAAACCCTGTCTCGAAAAACCAAAACCAAAGCAAAAAAAAAAAAAACCCACAAAAACTAAATAACTTTAAAAATGCTTCATTATAGCTGGGCAGTATTGCTGCATGCCTTTAGTCCCATCACTCGGGAGGCAGAGGCAGGAGGATCTCTGTGAGTTTGAGGCCAACCTGGTCTACAGAGCTAGTTCCAGTGCAACCTTTAAAGTTACACAGAGAAATCCCGTATCAAGCAAAAACAACAACAACAAAAACGAAACCAGGCTCCTCTGGCTGGCTGGATTGTAACTGAGTGTCTGGTGTGTATCTACACTCTGCCTTTGCAGACACAAGTCCACATTTGTATGTCACCTTGAGGGACTGTCCTTGCAAAGGCCCATGCTTCTCCCTTTTCCCTTCATTTTTGTGATGGTGCATCCTATAGCGGCTGTTTTTTTTGTTTGTTTGTTTTTTGTTTTGGTTTTTCGAGACAGGGTTTCTCTGTAGCTTTGGAGGCTGTCCTGGAACTCACTTTGTAGACCAGGCTGGCCTCGAACTTACAGAGATCCGCCTGCCTCTGCCTCCCGAGTGCTGGGATTAAAGGCGTGCGCCGCCACCACCGCCCGGCTTAGCGGCTGTTTTTTAAGAGGAGAAAAAGAGAATAATGTGGAGGCGTCCTCGTGTCTAGATTGCTTTACCTCTAACTCGATGGTTCTCAACCCTCCTAACTCTGCGACCCTTTAATACAGTTCCTCATATTGTGGTGACCCGAAAGCATAACATTATTTTTGCTTTTACTTCATAATCGTAAGTTTGTAACGTTATGAATGGAAAAGTAAATATCAGATATAGGATATCTGACATGCGACCCCCCCCCAAAAGGGTGGAGACCCAACACTCTAAACTGTTGTGGGATTTTTTTTAAGGGGGAGAGGTCTTTTTCTTTCTTGTTTGTTGTTTCTTTTGTTTGAAACAGAGTGTCACTATGTAATTATGTAGCTCTTGTTATCCTGGAACTCATATATTTTTTATTGGACTAAATGCAATGGAAAAATCAAAATCGTTTTTATTTTTTAAATGTCTACTTCTCTTTCAGAAAAGTTTACAGCCAGACATGGTGGTCCACACCTTTGATGTCAGTATTCTGGAGACACATGTAGGTGGATCTCTGTAAGTTTGAGGCCAGCCTGTCTAAATATCCAGTTGAAGACCAGTTAGTCAGACCCTGGCTCAAAACAAAACTAAGCAAATAAAACAAAACAAAAAAAGTGGGCATTACCTAGGAAACAACACACAAGTTGTATTCTGGGTTCCATATGCACACAGTGTTCCATCTACCCCTTACACACACAGGTGAGCCCCCCACAAGCACAGATATGTTCATAAATACTGAACTATTTATGAAAGTACATTATGCATTTATCATTTTGTCCAAATTTTATCTCAAAATGTAAGTTTACTTTATGGAGAAACTGCCTTGTCAGCCCAATGACCAGTATACAAACAAGCTAGTTAATTCTTCATCTAATGAATAGACAGATTTTTTAAAGACAATTGATCAGATCATAAGTAAATGGTCAAGAGCTTGGAAGTGCTACCTGTAGACTTTCAAAGTGTCAATCATATCTGCAGTCATCATCGAAGGAACTAATGTCAGCCAATGTTATCATCTAAAATGTATTTGCAGAGGTCATAAGAGTCCTGCTTGTCCTCCTCCGTGCTGAGCAGCAGTGACATCAAAGAAGCATGTCACAGGCTGGTTTAGTTAATGGATTTAAGGTAGTTTGGGGGAGTTTTCCCCACTAAGTATGATCTCCTGACCCCTCAGATTTACAACTTTCCACTCTCTGGGCTGCAGAGAACCCCTCCTTTTCTGAGTTAATCATTTCTTTGCCATTATCTGCCAAGAGTTCTTATCTCTCTTGCTGTCACTTTATAACAGGGTCCTCTTATCAACCTGCACAGGGTCATGTGACCAGTCAAAGCCTATTGAAAGCTTCCTTTCTTCTGATTAGAACCCATCATGAAACTGGAGACATGGTTTACAGCAGGTCACTAATGCTGGAAAAAGTGCAGAGTCCAGGGGACATGGCTCGCACCCTTCTGAATTCTGGATTTTCCCCCTTTTTCTTAACTTTCACTAAGGGAATAAGGGTTACTGTAGTTTGAGGTTTCCTTCCCAAGGCCACAAAATATGACAAGTCGCAATCTTTCTCATGCTCAATGATTTCTGCTGAAAGCCAAAGGACTGCCAATAATTTCGCTAAGAATGTCTGCTAGTTCGGATACTGGGGATTTTCAAGAATTTCTTAAGCATGGATTTACAGCTATTGGTAAGTAGGAAGCCACTCTCTTTATCATCTGGCTGTTTCTGCTACTCCTAGTGGATTTGTGTTTTAATGCACTTCTTTTCCTCTGGTAACTATTAAAAGCATACCATAAGTCCACACATATATCATACATTAACATTTCTTGATTTTCCAAGAAACAAATGAATATTTCAACACATGCATATCATTTATTGTATCCAGTGTTGGTTTTGGGGGATGTCATTGTATTAGATCAACTGTGCCCAAAAATGCAAGGTTTTTGTTTGTTTGTTTTTGTTTTTGAGACAGGGTTTATCTGCATAGCTCTGGCTGTCCTGGAACTCTCTCTGTGTAGACCAGACTGGCCTCAAACTCAAAGAGATCCTTCTGCCTTCCAAGTGCTGGGATTAAAGGTGTGCACCACCACTTCCCAGCAGAAAATACAGTTCTTAATCATCTATTTCAGCCTTAACAATTTCTGATCATTTTCAATCAACCATACTAGGTGAAGTTTTGAACAATTTGAAACAAGCAAATTGCATTGATTGACCACTGATCAAACGACCTAACAGGAAGTTTTCTAGCATTGTGACATTTCAAGACACTGGATCATAGAGAGAAAAAAAATGCCCGTAGGAAATTAAAGTCATTCAAGAGAAACAAAGCCAGACTATTATCAAAGGATCCCAGGTGGGCATGCACTGTGTGTGTGTGACTTGCTCTTATTGACACAAAAAAGCACATGCCCTGCCACCAAGTAGAAGCCTTTGGGCACTTTCTAGGCAAGCACTCTATTACTGGGCTACACACCTAGCCAAGTGAAGCATCTTGATTTTGTTGGTGTTTGGGAGATGGGGAGGATTGGGATTTTGTTTTGTTTTGTACTGACAGGGTTATGTTAAGTAGCCTTGGCTGTCCTGTGTTGATCCCCTGTCTGCCTCCACAATGCTGCAACTGTAGGTGTGAGTCACCATGCCTGACTCGTTGTTTTAAAAAGACAGGGACTCTCACACACACACACACACACACACACACACACACACACACACACACACACACGCACGCACACACACCAATGTAGAGTCCCAAATTTGGTAAGTTCACATTCAGTTAACCCTGAATTAAAGACAAAGGAACCTTCTCTAGTGGGCTGTGACATGACAGCTGGAGAGCACACCCCTTTTGCTTCCTCTGGACCCCAGCTTGGGTCAACTCTTCTCCAAGGTCTTTGCCAGCCAGGACTAGCTTGGAACAGGATCACCAAGGTGCAGGTTTAGTCCCTGTCCCTGGGGGCAGCCAGCTGACTCCACCTAAGGCAGTGATTGCTTTTTTTTTTTTATGGTCCAGCTACACCCCGAAGTATCAATTGAGGAAATGTTCACCAAGAAACGTTTTGTACTTGCGAAAAAGAAAACACTGGGAAGAGACTGCCAGAGAGAGCATTGGCTCTTCAGAGAGTAGGGAAGCCGGGCACCAGAGCCATGCAAACTTTGAGGACACCAAAAGCTGTGCACTTGCTAGGAGGGAACGCAGCGTATGTGCAGGCGGCGGCTTGCGCCCCTGAGGGAAGCGCGCCCAAGGCTTGCACCCTCGCGAGGCTACCAGGGCTTTGACGGCACAGGGCTGCCCAGAACAGAGAAGACAGCTCTGGGACCACATACGTGGTGCCCGCGCAGGGTCCCTAGTCCATAGGGATGACTAAAGATGGCAAGGCAGCATGCAGAGTGCAGATTGCTCTCGAACGGGAGGAAGCTGTTTTCACTCAGGGCACCAGCAGTAGTATCTCAAAGGCTATGCTGGGACTGAGGTGCGATGGAACCAGAACTGATTAGACCTTCCAGAGGCTGCTGGGGCCTTATACACCCAGAAAAGTATCGGCTTTCCTAGGCCCTTCAGGTTGCCAGATAGAAAAATACCATTAAATTTTCCCAAAGGAGCTGGGGGACAGGGGTAGGGGAAAAAAGGAAGGACAAAAGGAGTGAGGGAGGAGAGAGAGGGGTAGGGGTCAAGGAGAACCTTTTTCTTTTGCAGCCATCTAGGCATACTTCTGGTTTTACAGTCCTCTAGGTGGTTTGGAGTACCTTCCAATGAGCCTCATCTCAGAGGCTATAGGCACCCAGATTTGCATCTGGTTACCAAAGATCACCCTGGGGAGTCATGACAGAAGGGAGCTGTTCTAGGGGTGGTGAGGCATCTTCAGATCAGGAACTTGAGAGGTTGAGCCCATTCCTGAAGGAGCATTGACTTTCTCTTGAATCTTTTTTACTGCACAGGGCAGGCCCACTGAGATGAACGCCCACCTCATCCACCCTCGGGCAGCTGCTGAGTGGGATACCTGGGTAGTTTGGATATGGCAAGCTGAATGCAGCCTATGCAAGAGACTAACTGGGGTTTCCAACCCCAAGCTCAGTTTAGTTGCTGTGAGTCTTTGAGACTTGAAACACAAAAACAAAAGGCAAGAAACAAACTGAGGCTTGGTCCTGCTTTATTCCTTTATTTGACCCCCTCTACACGGCCCATGGGCTGAGGGTATCTTGAGTTCAGTCTGGAACTTGAGCTGAGCTGGAGAAAGCCTCAGGAGCAAACTCCTCAGACATCAGACACACTTTTGCTTTATAGCCATTACCCCCACTCCACATGGACCTACCATGGGGGGACCCTCCACTGATCCAGTTGGAAGGGAAAATTCTTGGAGACTCATTTGGATTTAAGGGAATTCAGGAGTTGGGAGGCATACTCTCTTGGGGTGTAGCGTACGAGCAACCCTTCAGAGGTTGTAACAGGGAAATCCAGATGATCTGAAATTCACCAAAATTGATCAACGTTATGTCTTTTTTTTTTTAAGTCTTTTGGTTATGTTTTGATTGACAATCAAAGATGTCTAACTTTTAAACTACAAAAAACTTTAACTGTTTGGTAAGCAATTTTGTCTGGGGATAATATTATGATCAATAAGGATGGTGTCAAGCACTACAAGATGGACAGTTTAGCTGGTACTGCTCCCTCCCAGAGAATCTATTTTTAGCTGTCCTAGGTGACTTCCTTTTTATTCCAACTACTTATAGAAGGATGAGCTTGGGTGAAATTAGGGGAAAGAGAGCCAAAGCAAGGCTTTTTTTTTTCCCAACAGCATGCTACTCTCCATTCTTCTGTAAAGTTTATCTTGCAAAGCCCATTTTGTAAATTATTATATACTACTGAAAGTTTTCTTGCTTTACAGAAGCTCATAGAACCCCAGCAATGTATCTTCAATCTCCTGCCTCCCTTACTCCCTCCGTCCCTCTCTTCCTTCCTCCCTCCCTCCCTCTGGTACTCAGGACTATGAGCTGAAGTTGGCCAGACTTTTCCAAACAACACCTGTAAATGGCTCTTTATATTCCTTTGTATTCTGTAATGGAAATTACAGCTTTGGGACATGTAGAATTCAGAGGGGTGAGATGAGGATGAATTGGTGATAACCTCTAAGGAGGTAGCTATAGATGTAAGGGAAGGGAGAGGAACTGTTGGTGGTCTTGGCCTAAGGCTATTGTATAAAGCTGTGGCAATGCACACAGCCAAAGCATGCCTAATCAGTTAAGGAAATTCACAGTGTCTATGCTAGTTACAGAGTCAGCATGAAGAAGACGGAGTGTCACCTGAATGACTGTGCTTAGAAAAAGAGATCTGTTCCCTATAGAAGGAGGGTCTAGGCAAAGTAACAGCTAAACAGTTTTATTTTTTTAAAAAACCCTTGACAAGGTTGTCACTCCGGTGTGGAGAAATGATGGATTCCTTGCTCAGGATCTAAACTGTGTCTGTATTCCTCCCAGCTCAAGAGAATCCCTTCCAAGGACCTCCTAGGGTCACTTATAACTTCCCACTGCTACTTCTTTTTTTCAGGACAGGGTTTTTCTGTGTAATAACCTTGGCTGTCTACAGTGGACCAGGCTGCCTCAAACTCACAGAGAGAGATCTGCCTGCCTCTGCCTCCCAAGTGCTAGGATTAAAGGCATGCACACCACACCCAGCTATACTTATACCCATTGCTAGTTCTTTTTTTTTTTATTGGTTTTTCGAGACAGGGTTTCTCTGTATTGTTTTGGAGGCTGTCCTGAAACTAGCTCTGTAGACCAGGCTGGCCTCGAACTCACAGAGATCCGCCTGCCTCTGCCTCTGGAGTGCTGGGATTAAAGGCGGATGCCACCAACAACGCCTGGCCCCATTGCTAGTTCTTAAAACTTCCAGGTTCTAGACAAAAAACTCTGGAAAAGACATTACTGATTGTGTCTCAAGTCTTGTTCACTCTTTCCACATCTATTTCTCTGGGTTCTGAGACAGGTTCTGAGTTTGTAGTAAATACAAGGCTCAAACTTGACGCAATTTTTGCTCTTCAGCCTCCTAAATTCAGGATTATTGGCTGGCCATTCCTGGCCTCTACCACTCCCAACACCTGGACCCTACACCCCCTAGTCTTTTTTTTTTTTTTTTCCGAGATAGAGCTTTTCTGTAGCTTTGAAACCTGTCCTGGAACTCGCTCTGTAGACCAGGCTGGCCCCGAACTCACAGAGATCCACTTGCCTCTGCGTCCTGGGTGCTGCGATTATGGGGTTAAATGTGAGTACTGCCACCACCTGGCCCTAGTCTTTCTTTTGTGATCTAAGGATTGCACATGATAGGAAGGGGATATATCAACTAAGCTGCACACCCCAGGTCTATCCCATCATCGTTTGGTCACAAAAGAATTGCCTTCTGAGTAGAGGAACATTAATACCCTTTGAATTGTGCTTGCTTTAAAAAAATTTGCGGAGTCAGGCGTTGGTGGCACACGCCTTTAATCCCAGCACTTGGGAGGCAGAGGCAGGCGGATTTCTGTGAGTTCTACAAGAGTGAGTTCCGGGACAGCCTCCAAAACAATACAGAGAAACCATGTCTCGAAAAAACAACAAAAAAAAATTCTTTTGCGGGGGTGGGGTGGGGTGGGGGTGGGCTCAGGAAGGGTTTCTCTAGCTTTAGAGGCTGTCCTGGAATCAACTCTCAGACCAGGCTTGTCTCCAACTCAGAGATCCGCCTGCCTCTGCCTCCCAAGTGCTGGGATTAAAGGCGTGTGTCACCACCACCTTGCCTAAAATTTTAACTTATATAAATGTTTTGCTTGTACGTCTGTCTGGGTGTGCCTGAAGCCAAAAAGAGAGTCTCTGATCCTCTGGGAATAGAGTTACAGATGGTTGTGAGCTGCCAGGTAGGTGCTTGGAATCAGACCTGGGTGCTCTGGGAGAAAAGCCAGGGTTCTGAAGTGCTCCACCCCCCCACCCCCCCAACTGTGAAGCCTTTGTAGTCATTCCACCTCTAAAACTATCCCTCCCTCCTTGGGTGCCCCACGCTCAAGCCATAAGCCTTGGTTTTTCACACTGCCTTTTTATAGATGAAGGTCTTAAATTGTGCTTCTCTATATCCCCTGTAGGGCAATCGCTGTTTTATCTGGAGTCAGGTAGTCTCTTTAACAACAGTCCTTTTCAGATCATTTAACAGTAGGGTTCCTTCCACCTGAGAACACTCTTCCCTGGCTCAAAAACTTCCCACTGAAGTCGGATACAGCTGAATAGTAACTAAGCATCGTTCTCTAAAAGACTTTCTAGTCCAGGTTGAGGCCGGGGGGGGGGGGGGTTATGAGGAAAGAAATGTCAAGTGTTGCCTAGTTTACCTCTTAGCAGGCTAACTCGCGAACTGTCCTTGTCTTGTCAATGCCAAGTGTCTCTTGGTCTGGTACACCTAGCCCAGATCATTTTCTCAACACAAAGCTTTGGAGACCAGGTCTCCTTTAAAAATCCGGGGCTCCCATGGCAGGGCACGCTTGGACCCCGGGTTGAAGAAAGTTCCCAGTGACGTCATTTTTAATATAAAGAGCCTTAAAAGGGAGGTCAAAATCTCCAAAAGCCCTTCCTTTCTTTCTGGGCAAGGATGGGAGGGCGCCCGGGATGGAGGTCGGGAAGAAGGGATTACTCTGACATTTCTTTGGGATTGCTTGTTCCACGGCGAAAAGCCCGGAAGGGGGTATTTATTAGGACACTCCGGTAAGGGTTTGTGAATCAGCGGATTTGCCCAAAGTCGGGGAATTGGCTGCCTGCTCCCAGGGGGCATGTCCACCCCCACAGCGGGCCGGTAGTGCTCATTTGACACATACAACACAAAGGGAGTTAAAAAAAATTTTTTTTTAACGGAGGAAAGGCGACTGACTTCGAGTTTGTGTTTTGTTTCGACGAACGGTAGGTGCTTCGTAGCCTTCAGCTGTGCTGAAGTTCTTTTTAAAACAAAGCGCCCCTGGTAAGGGCGTTGAGCCGGGGAGCTCAATCCCCAGAGCCCGCAGGCAAAATGCAGTATTTGCTCAAGTGACTTTTACAGCCTCTGGTGGGCTTTTCAAGTGGGAGGAGGGGGAAAAATATGGAAGCTCGAACTTCAGGAGCTGATAAATTCGTTTCTCTTTTTCCTTGGACTGTCGTGGCCAGGTGGAGAAGACTTTTTTAAAAAAACACAAAAAACCTAGGATTCTTCCCGGGCCTGAGAAGTAGATGATACCTAGTTACGTAGGACAAGAAAGGTAACTTTACTTTTTTTCTTTCTAAAACACCAGAGAGAGAGAAAGTGGGAACCTAGAAGGAAGCTTTAGACTTGTTTACCGGGATAAAGTTTTGCAAGTTTGTTGCTAAGTTGGGTGGGTCGCTCCAAGAGTCATCTTCCCCAGGTGCGCGGGAAAGTGGTGTCTATTGCTTTGCTTTTAGGGGTCAGGAAATTTGAATTGGTCCTGGAAATGTTGATATTTTTTTCAGCTGCAGCCTGGAGTGGGTTAGGCGCGTGGGGCGGACCGGCACTTAGGTCAGGTCAAGGGCAGACTGTTCTCCATGCGCGCTCCACCGAGCGGCGCGCGACCTCGAGAAGGGAGAGGACGGGAGGAGAACCCGCTGTTGCATCCTCGTGGGTGGGGAGTGCGAGACCTCCTCAGCTCCAGCCAGCTGGGTGAATGGGGCGCGCACGGCCCCGGAACGCCGAGGCTGGATAAAATATGCCAGGCCTGCGCTTCTCGGCCTCATCAAGGCTGCGGGAGCCTCCCCGAGCTATCATCCTTTGTAATTGCAACCGTCAATCAACACTTGAAGACAAAGTCAAAGCCGGGAAGGGCGAGCCCCGGAGACTACCCTTGCTGGAAAGGAGGAGGCGTGGGGGAGGGGTGAGGAGGGAGAAGTTTGCTAGAAGTTGACCGGGGAGTGCCAGAGAAATTCGGAACGCTAACGGTAGCTACGGGGAACTTGTCTGTGAGTCTACTTAAAGACAATTCCTACAAGCGCTTCCATAGAGAGGCTGAGTGGCATTTGATAAAAGATACTGTGGAGGGTGGAATGTGTATACCAGGTTACGATTGATGCATTTGGGGACACTGCTGACGATTGTTGGCATCGGCATTGAGATCACATAGTTCTTGATACCTTCTTTCATCCCAACTATTTCCTCTTTCCCAGCCATTCTCTTAAACCTCATCTGAGGCCATAGGAATCTAGAACCGTCCCAGGTAGTGGAAGGTGGATACCTTAGGCTCCGCCTTCTCCTTGTACTGCTCTAGGCTAGAGAGAACATTGTTAAGAGGCACCTCGATGCTGCCGAGGTCACGGAACAAGCTGGTCCCTGCTTTAGTGGTGTCTCTACCCAACGGAACTGGAGGGTGAACGACCCAGAGTGCTTGCTGGGTATTTTAGAGGGCATTGGGATGAGCATGGATGCATGATTCCCTCACCCCTCCTTTTGCTGGGGACTTGGCCCCTCCCCCAAACTTGAGGAACGACTCCGACTCCGGGCAAAACGTGAGTGTGCCCCTGAATTTCCGACAAAATCCAGCTCCTGTAGATTTCCAACCCTGAAAACCTCCGATGGTGGTTTTAAGCCCCTGGAAATATGAAATAAGGCTGATCTTAGGTAACTTGTTCTACCCTGGAGCTGTTGGAGGTCAGAGTTCCCTTTGTTTCTAGGTAAAAATCTATCGGGTTAGAGGGGTATGTGTGTCTGTATGTGTGCTCGAGCGCGCGCGCGCGTTTCTGACAAGGTCTCACTGTCTGGCTTTGGCTGACCTGTACTAATTATAGAGACGTTGGACCAGGCTGGACTCTGAACTCACAGAGATCCTCCTGCCTCTGCCTTCCAAATGCTGGGGTTAAAGGTGGGAGCTATTACACCTGGCCAAAAAAAAAAAGGCACTTTTCTCTATTCTTCAGACTTCTAACATTTAGAACCCCTTCAGTTGGCCGCCAGACAGGCTGGGAACCTCCAGAAGGCAGGAGGTATTACTTAAATGTCAAAGGCCAGATTCTTTTAAACTTTGTCTTTAATACCTAGTCCCCGTCTTCCCCCTCGTTTATGGTGCTTTTTCTTGGAAAGTCCACCTGTGGGAAGACATGTTAGTCCCATTGGGCCTTTTGGCACACATCACTCTGTCTTGAAGAGGTTTGCAGCTGGAAGGACAAATCGACAAAGCCGGATAGGGAAGCCACTCTTTCTGGCCCCGAAGCTGGTGCTAGGAGCCTGACCACAAAGTTCACCTCTCTGGGTCAGCCTCAGCCTCTGGTTCTGGCTAGGTGTTTTGTTTTGCCCCCCCCCCCAATAAGATCACAAGGGCCTGCCAGAGTTTATTTCAGTTTCCTTCAACTCTGGGAGCCTCTCCTGGTACCACAAAGTGCAGACCAAGAAGCTGGAGTCCTGCATCCTTCTTGGCTGCTGGGTAGGAAGACAATGAACAAAGGCCATTATGAACTCTTAGAGTTTGCGGTAAGAGGAGCCTGTTTTTAAAGCTTTGAAATAAAACCGATTTCTTAAGTTTGCCTGAACTCGAGTAAAGCAGGCGGTGAGTAATGATTTGAACTTGGAGATTTGCTCCCTTTCTGAACTATGTAAGAATATGTGTTTGTAATTCAAAGTGATGTCTTAAGTATCGGGCAACACTGAAAATGTATTGACATTGTGACTTGATACCAACTTGAAAACTTGAGCTTAATGATCACTAATATAGGCAAATTCAGCCCACTCCCCCATACAAACTAATTGGCAGGGCCCCCTCAATTCTTGTGACAAGAAGGGACTTGCTTAGGCCCCATTGCTTTTCTTAGCATCCTTCAAGATGCTACAAAAACTTTTAAAGTTAAATAGTTTGGATTCTGAATATGTATGTATGTTTTGAAGCAAAGAGATGAATCAGTTTTTAGAGAGTCAGTGTGTTTGAATTGCTGTCAGTGGATCGCCCACTTCATATAAAAGTAAGCAACCAGTGGAAAATTTCATATTCATTAAATACCAGACTGGGCACTTTATGTGATCTCCAGGCCATTTTGATAGAATAAATTCAGATCTTTTGAGATTCAAATTCACCCCCCCCCTTTGGGTGGACTCTGATAATTACCCAGTTGCCCGGCAGACCCTGGATATGGAGCTTTTGTCGTGCATCTAGGAGGCTGGGGAGAATGCTTTTCATCTTGTTGGGATAAGATCTGAAAACTTCGAAGATGGTGCTGGACTGATGGCCTAAGAGCGCGCATAACAGATGGTTCTTTAAAACTTTTTTTAAATGCTGATCTTCAGGGTCTTGTGTGGATCCGTCTCACCAAAGGGACTCTAAAGCGGGGCCTGATTTCTCTCTACTATGTGGAAACACAGCTCTCGCAGAAATCAGGAAGTCTGTCACCAAGACAGTCTTGGACTCGAGAGTTTTTTCATAAGCGGGGAGCTGGGCAGCAGAGCAGAGTGGGGAAGCAGGGATGACTGTCATTTACTCAGATTCTGTGCAAGTGAGAGAAATCTCAGAGACTCTAGCTCAAGTGAGCCTCGGCCCTTGGGTTCCTTGGGGCCCAGCCGCTCAGGGTGTGCCTCTCAGATGACTTGCTTGCAGGGAGGCTCTTGATAGCGGGATCAACCACCCTCCACTTACGAGTCCAACATCCGTTTTCTTCTAGGTGTTTTAAGTGGGCACTCGACTCAGGTCTCCTCATCCCCCACATTCAAGGAAAGACCACTCACACACCCCAGCCCTTGTCCTGCCTCCCCCTCAGCTCTTTGAAACGACCTCTCAGCCTTCAGATCCTTGGCCACTTCGCGCAGACACAGGGCGCTTCTCAATAGCTGAGAAACCTAGTAGCATTTACGTCCCCCACCCACTCCTCCCGCCCCAGGCCAGGGTGGAGTGGGAGTTGATTAAGGCGGGGTGAAGAGGTTGGGGCAGGCACCAGAGAGGCCAGAGCTTCCTTATTGGCTAGCGGCTAGTGTCCGACCTGAGTCCGGAACCTGCGTCCCCATTCACTGTCTTCACCTCTCATCCCCCCCCCCAGCCCCATCCCCCCTTACCTCCCTTCTCCAGCTGGTCTTCCCCCTGTCCTCCCGGCACTGTCACTCTCGGGGCTGGAAAGGGTTGTTCTCGATCAGAGAGGAGTGGGAGGTTGGAACTTCAGAACTCCACACTTGTGGTAGTGATAAGAGAGCTCCGAATGAGATAGGGGGAAGGGGCGGAGAAGAGAGGAGAGGACAGTAGAGGAGGGGAGAGAAGTGAGGCGAGAGAAAGAGAGAGAGAGACCCCTGCCGATCCTGAGCCAGAGGGCGGGTGCAGGGAGGGGAAGGAGTCCTGGAGCCGTTCAGCCGCTGCAGCAGTAGCAGCTGGCGGCCGTCTCTGCTGCCCTCCGGAGTGCAGTGCGGCGCGCAGAGATCGCTGTCCCGGGCAGCAGCGCCCTGGCGGTCGCTGCCTCTGCCTTTGCGGGGCCGAACCCCGGCAGCAGGACGCGGTCTCCTTAGTGCGGCTTGGTAGCGGGGAATCTCCCGCGCGCAGCTCAGGGACATCTCTAAAGCTGCGGGACCGGACAGGGCTCCGAAGTCCTGCCCGGCAGCTCTGGCGGCGAGCGGGTGGGTAAGCGGGCACACTGGTCACCCCTTCTCCCTTTCTGCCGGAGTTGAATCTGTGCTGCCCGTGTCCAGGTGCTGGGCTTCCGGACCGACCCCGACCCCGCATTCCCGCCCGCAGCCGCCTTGTCATGCTGCCCAAAGTGGAGACGGAAGCCCCAGGACTGACCCGATCGCATGGGGAACAGGGGCAGATGCCGGAAAACATGCAAGGTAAGGGATTGCGGTGCGGCGCTCCAGCTCCTGGCTTTACCGCCCTCGGGCTAACCGTGCGGGCTTCAGCCTCCTGCGGCATGGACAGCAGGGCAACCTGACCGGCAGTTCTCAGCCTGCTACAGGCTGCTGGGCAGTGCGCCGGCCTTAGGAGCTAGCATAAAAGTTAATGGCACTTGAACTAGGCGGACTGTGGTTTCTCATCAGTGTCTAATTGGCCACTTCTAATTAAGTAGAGAGACTTCTAACTCATAGCCAACTGGAGCAGGGGAAGCTTACCGCTAAGGGTACCATGGAATAATTTTTCTGAGGAATGGAATTCCTCGCTGATCACCCCAGGTTTAGGTTGTTCGAACTGTCGCACACTTTAATGCTCCCGTGTAGAGGGAAAAGACAGACTAGAAAAGGCAAATATATACAAGAGAAGATCACAGGAAGACAGTTGGTGTTAAAACCATGCGAGCACCCCAAAAGTGTAGCTGGAAGCCAACGGCTGGGATTTGGGCAGCTCCAAAACTGCTGGCGTAACTTAAAAAGTGCCAGTTACCCCCAACTCCATTCCCGCCCATGATAGTTCTGAATGCGGGTTTGGGGTGCTCAGGTTTAGCTCACTGCCGTGTCTGTCCACCGAGCTGCGAGTAAAGAATCCCATTTGTGTCCATGCTCTTGGTTGATATCAGAAAAAGATCAGATCTCATCTGCTGTATTTTCTGAAGTCTAAACTCTTCAGAATTTTATTTTAGCTACGGGCCATGGTGGGAACAATGCTAGGAAAAGTTCTTGCATCTTCGTCCCTACCAGAGTTCAGGATGTGCAGGGTCAGCTGGCTTACGATCGAGAAGCTTCCTGCCGCCCTTTTGCGCGAAATTGAAACGGCCAGAGAGGCGTTAAGAGTAGAGCCTTACTGAGGGCTACTGCACTCTACTCTGCGGGGTAGGTACGTGCCCCGGTGCGCTCTGGCTGGGAAACCGAAGGTTAAGGACATCTTGCTGTACAGAGAAAAGTGGTGACATGTAGGTGGTCCAGTTATCCTGGGTTATCTTGGGGTCTTCCAAGTCCTTGGGTAGGACTGTAGAAGTTCCCCGGCCAAAGTCCCCAGACTGACTTTATGTGTCTGTTGCTAAGACAGCCTTGTTGGCACCTGGGATTCCTGAGAAGTGCCCCAGGCCTGCTTCCTGCACTCTGGCCTCCAGCCCTGCTAAGTTTCCTCCCGGGTGGAGGACGGGGTTCTTGCTACTTCCTGCCCCGAAGCAGACAGTTGGGGTAGCTGATCACAGATGCGGGAAAAGCAGAGCAATGGAGCAAAATACAGGGTGTATGGAGGACTGGAGAGATATGCCCTGGTAACTTTTTTTTTTTAAGTTCTTGGCCTCCAACCTCCATGCCAAGGCAAGGCATTAGCTTGCCTTTGTGCTGGGGGGGCTAGCTCTGGCTCTAGGTTGCTTGGTCCAGGTTTGAAAGTGGGAAAAGCCTGGTGCAGTTTAGGCTGAGACCGCCGCGCTAGTAGGTTCACTAACCACAGTAGCTCACCCATATTTTGACGGGTGCTGGAACCAGAAAGAGAATCTACTGGATTCTCAGGCAACGTGGGACATCCAACTTCAGGGGAATTCTAAGAAGACTGATTTTTTTAAGAACCGGTTGTTCTTTTTCCAGGCTCCCGGACATCTCTTCATCTAGGAGTAGCTGAACTCTTAATTCAGTCGTCGCGGGGGTGGGGGTGGGCTGTGAGAAACAAACAAAAAACAAAACGATGCCCCTCTGCCTACAGACTCAATTTTGCCGGAAGATGGTGGCATCTTCCAGATGGGCACAGAGAGTATAAGTGGTTGCCAACCCCGATACTCTTCAATGTGAAGTGAAACTTCACTTTGTTTGGAGACAGGAGAACACACATCTAGTAAAGCACTGTCCTCCCTCGGCTCAGAATTGCTCCTGGAAACAGAAGTCAAGAATTTTCAGAGCCTGCTAAGCAAACTTCCCGAACCCACAGCTTTCCCCAAATCCTCATGTACTGGTTCGGAAGAGTGGCGCTGCCTCTTACTGAGAGTTGGAAGTCAAGCTGGCATCGCTGGGGAGAGATACGCTCAGCATCCTTTATTTCTAAGTTTCTGAGTCCAGGGACTGCTCTGCCTCTTGTGAGATCTTTGCAAACTGTTGCTTACTCTCGTACTGACTTAAGCTACAGCTTATGGCTCTGCATAGGCGAACAGACACTCCATCAAGACTCAGAAAAAAAAAATAAAAACTAACTTTATTTTAAAAGACTAAGGATATTACCCGGTAATAAAGAGGAATAGTAATTTGGCTATGGGGTAGGGGTTATTTCTCCATTTCCTTTTTAGTAAACAAATCTGAGGAAACCTCTGCCAGGCTGTGGGTATCCCTCCCCCCGCCCCGCCCCTTGCAATGCCACTGATTAACTTAAAGCAAACTTTCTTTGGAGTTTGTGCGCCTTTGGGTAGAGGAGGTTGAGCAAGGGACCCAGAGCCGGTGCACATTAGGGTTTAAAGAGGATGCGGGAAGCACCCGGTGGTGACCGGTTGTACAGACCTGCCCCTTGCCTGGATGCCGACCCACAACTGTCTGATTGCCAGTCACTTGGGAGTAGGGGTGGGGGCTTGACCGACATGGGTTTTCAGTCTCATCTGGTAGTTCCTTGGGGGTCTTCTGGTCACTGACCTTCACGTGTACAATTAAGACTAGGGCGTTCGCGGGTTAATGTCCCTAGCTCTAGTGAGCCAGGATGCCATGGCTCTGATTTCTCTTCAGCCGGGCAATCTTGGAGGTGTTTATACTTTAGGAAGCTTCTGAGGTTCATTTACAAAGGTCTAGAATTCTGCTAAACCCTACTGTGTTTCTTTTCCTTGTCTGTTTCTGCCCCCCTTCCGGGTGTCCTCTCCTCTTCCTTGTTTTTATTTTCATAGGACATTTTCAAGCGTGAGGAGATGAAAGTGGTCAGAACAGAACTACAGTCAATACGGAACTGAGTGTTTTGATTAGTCTAACAGACTTGAACCCTGGGAGCCACAGGCTGCTTCTGAGAAGCAGGTTTCTGAGTGTTCACTGCTCACCAAGCAGCATGTGAGGTGTATTCACAAAGAGTGTGCCAGTCACTTGGAGCCGGATTTTGCTCCATTAGGCAAAGGTGACATTTTGGAATGTTAGAGGTTTAAAAGAGTTTTTTAGGTTGTTACTTTATATGGTTCATGTTTCCATTCTGATCTGTTGGCTTTTGTTGAACAGTGGTCAGTTTAAGTTATTAACAAAAAAAAAGTTGGAATTATTTTAAATTTAAAAATCTGTAGTACATGTTCACTGATGCCCGAAGATGTTTTCCTTTTATTTTGTAAAAGTAGTTCCTTCAATACCAGTTGAGTCAACATTATTTTAATATTTTAAACCTGGTGGTACATGTTCACTGATGCCTGAAGATGTTTTCCTTTTATTTTGTAAAAGTAGTTCCTTCAATACCAGTTGAGTCAACATTCTTTTATATTTTAAACCTGGTGGTACTTGACCACCAACCACTAAAATGCCTCCTTTTTTTTCCAGCTTTAAACCTATATTGGAAACTAATAGGGCATGTGTGCACATTTCTCTTTTTGTTTCAGTGTCTCAATTTAAAATGGTGAATTACTCCTATGATGAAGATCTTGAAGAGCTATGTCCTGTGTGTGGCGATAAAGTATCCGGGTACCATTATGGTCTCCTTACCTGTGAAAGCTGCAAGGTTCGCTCTTCCAGTGCTACCTAAGAAATAGAATGTTCAGACCAAAAAAAAAAAAAATAAACCACTGAATTACCCTTCAAAGCTAAATTTTTCTTTCTTTTCAACTAAAAAATGGGGGAGCGTGATAAGGAGTACTTAAAATATGTGTGAGTTAGTTCTAAAGGCAAAGATAACATATGTTCTTTAAAAACTCTGCCAGTCTCATGCTTTAAAATAGTTTATTGTGATGCACTGATGTATCTATAGGACTTCATTTCTAACAGTTCTAAACAATTGATTTTGAAAGGAAACATGACAAAGTATATCCCAAGAACATTTTAACTTGAGAGTAATCTGTGCTGCAAGTTGGAACTTTTTTTTTTAATCTAGAAGACATGAAGATCTGAATTCTTGACTGTATGACTTCATCCTGATGGATTCCAAAAATAATTTAAAGATTTTTTTTGGAATTTATATCAAGGTACCAAGAAACCAGATTTTAGTTTCTAATCGCACAATTTTCTTATTTGTGTCATGTGACTTATTTAAATACAGGGAATTTGGGTGAGGTCAATATCTTTTATTACTAATCTTGTCAAGACTTTGAGAATCTGTGTCATTATTTTTATAGTCCCCATAAATTCAGTTATCTGTATTTTCCCCCCAACATATTCTTTAAAGTAGAAAATTCAGGGCATTTATTTAAATCATTGTTAGGATCCCTGTCCCCCCATGTTTTCCACAACAAAATAAGATTGTTTCTGTTTGTGGTCACTCAGATAGGCAAGGGTACCATCTTAGTAGAGGTGGCATTATTTGAAAGCCGCACACTGTGTTTCTGACCAGTCCCCTTGAGTGTAAGGCAGCCATGAGCTGCTCTGCGGTTGCTTCACGGATTGTGCACGTGTCCCTGCCTGTGTGCATATCTTTCCTATTAGTTGAATGTTTTAAAACACAGTTCCCACCCTTGAATAGGTTCCAGTGGCATTAGCAGCATTTCCCCATTTTTGCTCTTGAAGTCCTTTTCCTTTTAAGTGTTGACATTTGTAAAAGATCTGAGGTATTTTGCTATTCAGTTCTAACACTGGCATTTTACAATGGTTTGTGACCGAGATTGTGTGAGACTACCTAAAAACAATGCAGGGTTCTATGTCTTACCTCTCTTTGGAACATTAATGTTAATAGGAAACTGAATTTTTAAAAAAATCATTAATCAATATAGAGTTTTTTTTTCTGACTATCGGAATGAAACCGTGTGAAATTGACGTAATTCTTCAGGAATATAACTCCAAGGCTAGAAAAATCGTCACTGAGGCCTGAAGCTGCTGCAGGAGGCTTGGTCTTACTGAAGTGTGAATAAGCCATAGGCCCACATAAGGGCTCAATGGCACAAGAGGATTTACTGGTGGTTTCCTTAGAGTAAAACAGTAGAAGAAGCAGGTTAGACTTAAAACATGCCTCACTGTTTTCTCTGTCTTATAGGGTTTTTTTAAGCGAACAGTCCAAAACAATAAAAGGTACACATGTATAGAAAACCAGAACTGCCAAATTGACAAAACACAGAGAAAACGTTGTCCTTACTGTCGATTCCAAAAATGTCTAAGTGTTGGAATGAAGCTAGAAGGTAAGATTCTGCCAATTAAGTCTCCTGGGACGTGGACTTAAACCTGCGTGTAGCATGGGGACATTCCTTTTCTAGCCCTTTAAGACTATTGATAATGAAGGAAATTGTGTTTATGTTTTGTCTGTAGAATAAGTTGGCATTTGAACATGGTAACACCTACTAGGGAAAAAAGAGAACATAAAAATTGTCCCATTCCCCCTTTTGGTTTGAAATAGGATACATTTGATATTGAAAAGATCAACAAGACTGAAGCAACTCTACTGAGAACAAATAAAATTCCTTTGTAAAATTTTTTTAAAGAAAATTGGTGTGCTTGCCATAGTTTTTTATTCATTTCATGGTTCTTGAAGAAAGTTTTTAAGTGTGAAAAGAAATTTCTTCATGCAGTATTTCAGTTTTTAATATAGCATAAAAGTATACAACTTTTTTTTTTTTAAGAAAAAGGTAGTGACTGAATCTATAAAATTTAACAACAGGGAAGCAAGAGCACACAAAGCGATGGACTCAAATCAGCAATGATTTGATGAACCCAAGAATGGTCCTTAAAAAGTCACAGTAAACTGTTGAAAGACCGCTGCAGCATTCAGCTTGGCAGCCAGTGAAGTTAATATGTGACTGCTGTAAATAATTTGTACTTCATGACTGTTATGGCGCACTGCTATTTTCCGGCCTTTGACCTGCTGGCCTTCCACAGATTAAACAGACTGCAAATAACGTAATATGGTGGGGGTACCCAGCACTGGGCTAGAATGTACTTCATTTGATCAAGGAGACACAGCTACTTTTATTTGAAGGTTTTCTGTTACATAGAACTCTTGGTAGATACACTGAAAAAAATGAATGAGTTGTGTTTTTTGAGTAAATTTGCCAATTGCTAACATTCGTTCAAATAGAAGCAGCCACTTGGTTTAGCATAGAGACTAATTTTAGGAGGAGATTGAGAAAGGAAATAATTGATACTTATTAATTTTATCATCAATCCCTTTAGTTGCCAAGTAGTGGCAGATGCTAACTATAAGAGTAGAAGATAAAATGCTAGAACTTAAATGGTATGATTCCACACACTGTCACTTGATTGTTTTTTAATGAAACAAAAGACATTGGGTGTTTTTAACATCAATATTGTGCTGTGCTAATTGTGTGTGAGTTGCCCATCACCATACTTAAACTTTAGCAAAGGTCATAGAACAATAGAATATTTGATGAATTATCTAAATGGAAAGCTCTTATGATCTAGTATAGAATTATGGGTTCTTAGAAGTCACAATAAATTTTTTATGTAAGTACTAATCCTAAGATTAAGAAGCTCAACAACTTGACCTCCAGCAATCTCAACATGTCCCTAGCTGTCAGAGGTTGCTGGGCTCTGTCTAATGACCATTGGCCATTGTCGTGGACTTGGAGAGCTCCGCTGACTAACTTATTAGGCACGCCTCCCATTCCACACCCCTTTGGCATAGCAGAGCCTCTGGACAACTTTTGAAATGACTTTGTTTTAATTATGTCCAATCCCTCTTAAATTCAAAGCATGGCTGGTGGTTTTCCAAATGTACTCTCAGGTGAAAGGGGTTTTCTGAGAGTAACAAAGTGTCCAAAATCACAAGGAATGAGGAAATGTTGGGAAAAAAGTACTTATTTGGAAATGGGTTGATTATCTTTTTCTTTTAAAAAAACCAAACAAATATTACACAGACACATACACAGGTATACAGCAGGTGTACAATTTTGGTTTCCATGAGAAATCAGGACATAGCGCGAATACTAGAAACTGGCCCATCCAGAAAGGAACACACTCCCCCATGAATATTAAATAACTGTTTTGAAACTTCTTTTAGTCCACACAGGGTTCCCAAATATGTTTTTGATAACAAAGCCCACTTGAAGGAAAGAATTCATAAGGAAGACATTTTTTTTTCTTGGAATATCTGTGGGTTATCACAATGAAAACAAGCACAACATACACATGGGTACTCAAATCACTTCCTGTGAGTTATCAATAATTTGAAATGCCTAGAGATCTTGCAGAATGCTAACTTTACTCTTATATACCCTTCCTTTCTCCTCTGTCAATAGCTGTAAGAGCTGACCGAATGCGAGGAGGCAGAAATAAATTTGGGCCTATGTACAAGAGAGACAGGGCCCTCAAGCAACAGAAGAAAGCCCTCATCCGAGCCAATGGACTTAAGCTGG
Organism: Mesocricetus auratus; assembly: GCF_017639785.1. NCBI lineage: Eukaryota > Metazoa > Chordata > Mammalia > Rodentia > Cricetidae > Mesocricetus > Mesocricetus auratus. Next base: position 52,690,391 of record NW_024429266.1, read on the forward strand.
AAGCCATGTCTCAGGTGATCCAAGCCATGCCCCCAGACCTGACCATCTCCTCTGCAATTCAGAACATTCATTCTGTCTCCAAAGGCCTACCTCAGAACCATGCTGCCTTGCCTCCCACAGACTATGACAGAAGTCCCTTTGTCACATCTCCTATTAGCATGACAATGCCACCTCATGGCAGCCTGCAAGGTTACCAACCATATGGTCACTTTCCTAGTCGGGCCATCAAGTCTGAGTATCCAGATCCTTACACCAGCTCACCTGAGTCAATGATGGGCTACTCCTACGTGGATGGTTATCAGACGAGCTCCCCAGCCAGCATCCCACACCTGATACTGGAACTTTTGAAGTGTGAGCCAAATGGGCCTCGAGTTCAAGGGACAATCATAGCTAAGTTACAGGAGGAGCAGGAGATCCGAGGCAAGCATGAAAAGCTGAACACATTTGGGCTTATGTGCAAAATGGCGGACCAGACCCTTTTCTCCATTGTTGAATGGGCCAGGAGTAGTATCTTCTTCAGAGAACTGACGGTATGCTATTTCATGACCTACCCTCCTCTTAAGAAAGATCTGACTAGGTTCCTGACCATTACTTATGTTCTTGGTGCTTAGAATAGGTTCTCCTTTTGTTTATGTGACTTAAAAAAGAGGGCTTTGTGACTATTACTGCAAGGTTATTACAGGTTAACTTTGATAGGGTTTTGGTTCTGGTAGCTCCTAATTGGGCTACAGTGTTTAACATGACATTAAGTACTGTTTTGTTACCATATAGCAGAATGCACTTGTATCTTCTAACTCAGAGATGGATTGTTTCCCTCAAAATGCAACATTGAACAGCTACTAAACTTTTTCAAGTGACTAAGCCACAAGCTATATTATAATGATGTTATTTGAAGGTTTCTTTGCAGAGGCGGGAAAAGAAGGCCAATATTTAATTGTTTCAGGTCTCGCAAAGTGCAGATGATACCACTAGCTAGTGGTATCAAGTAGGCATTTACTATTTGTTTGCCCTGACATTAGGGCAGTAAAACCATTGTTTTCAGAGCAGATGCCAGTAGGTTGCTGACTGCTATTGCATGGGGAGTGAGCCAATCGTGAGTGCTTGTCTGTTGGGTTCCTTGCAAATGTCTGTGGTTTAAGTAAATGGATTGGTACATTGTAAACACACCACTTGTTTGCATAAGGATCTGTGTTTAACTACATGATCATTTTATTTCCTGAAACTTAAAACTGAATTAATACAGGAAAGTTATTTAGGAGTTTGGAATCTGAGCAATGACCAAACCACATTTTGTAACTAATCATTCCATTCCCAATTTAAGCAAATCCCTAACTTTGATTTCTAAAGCTGGTTCATTATAAAATCAACTTTGTGCTTTTGCTGTCATGGTGGGGTGAGGTGATGATAAGTGTCTGTGACTTCTGATAACCTATCGATAGGCAGACTTCTAGGCGAAAGGCTTATTATAAAAATGTGCTGTGCAGACAGAGGCGTGGGGAATAAAGAAGCTGTGTGCTGAGGGAAAATACTTTCTTCCTCCAAGTCTTCCAGCACCAGCATGTATGTATGTGGAAACAGAATTACCCGAGTATCTAAATAGGTTAATAAAATGCCACCAGCTTGCAGTGATGATGCATCCTGCCGACCCCTTCTTCTCCTGTCCTTTATTGCTACACAGAAAGGTGGCTGAAGGTGAAGTGACCAGGCAGCAGAGAGCAAACAGAAAACATTGAGCTAGCCTGGTAAGACCAGGTGCTTTCCGAGTAGGTAGGCTAGAGAACCTCTCTATGATTCAGTATCCTTTATTTAAAAAGCAAAAACCAAACACTCTAATTTTCTGGGTGCTTTTATATTCATAGCCATGTCCCTGAGAGGACAGATGAGCTACTTAAAAATGAAAGTGTTTTTGGCTGCAATGGGAAGGCGAAGTGATGTATAGATATATACGAGGAAAGCCAGTAGGGGCAGTTAGATAGATGGACTTGGAGCTGAATGACATTCTCTGGGCGTGTGGCTGTGTGCAGGCAGGGATCAGTGTTGCCAAAGTCTTAATGGTTTCACCTGTAAAACTGCTTGCGCCATGGGAGAGTGCCAGAGAACTAGCGTGCTGAGGAGTTTCTGCAAGGACAGACGTGAATGTGTGTGTGAAAGGCACTCAGCACTACGGGTCTGCCATACTGCAGGCACAGTAAAGGGAATTTTCTCTAAATTATTAAGTTGCTTGGATGAAAGCCTTTATGTAACAATCTTATGTTCAATCTTACATCATTTAATATGGCCCTGGGAAATGGTATGAATGAAGTGTTACAGGAGATGGTATGATTGTATTGGGATGAATACTCAAAGAAACTCCTTAAAATAGCCAGGTAGCAAGTTGGCTGTGTTAAGATGACCTTTATATTCAAGTTGATTGAGATAAAAGATACTTCTCCCTAAAGTTTCTAATAATTTTGCATTTAATTTTTCTATATAATTCCTTAAAAGAAAATCAAACCACAACCAAGACAGCCTGGTGTGGAAGCATATGTTTGTAATCCCAACACTCAGAAGATTAGGACAGGAGGTTTGCTATGAGTTCAAGGCCAGCAAGTTCACACATTGACTTCTAGCCCAGCCCGGGTTACAGAATGAGACCCTGTCTCAAAACAAAACAAAGAAGAACAACAAATTTCTTTTAGAAAGACAGCAAAGAGATGTATGTTTTAAAAATCAGCAACAGGGGCTCAGCACTGTTAGAGGACCCAGGTTCAATCCCCAGCACCCACAATGACAGCTCACAACTGTCTGTAGCTCCAGGTCCAGGGGAGCGGACACCCTCATACAGACATACATGCAGGCAAAAACACCAATGCACATGAAATAAAAATAAACAAAGTACAATAAAAGAGAACCTTAAAATAAATCAACAATGGGCAGGGCAGTGGTGGTGCACACTTTTAATCCCAGTACCAGGAGGTAGAGGCAGGCAGATCTGAGTTTGAGCCCAGCCTGGTCTATAGAGCAAGTTCCAGGACAGCTAGGGCTGATACACAGAAAACCCTGTCTCAAAAACCCAAGAAAACAAAACAAAAATGATTATGTATATGTATATATACAAAATGTTAGTGAACAAGGCTAGTCACAGGTTAGACTTCAAGAATACTGGGAAGATAGTTTTCAAATGTCCTTTCCTCGAAGCTAAATTCTGGAATGTGATTCTGTACAAAGGCATGGGCTTAAATGTGCATGAAATGTCAATGTCTTGGTTTGGAATGGAGCATTGACATCTTTACTATTGTTTAATGTGCTTGACAGACCATCATAGGAAATAAGTTGGACAGGGAAAATACAGATGTGCAAATGCTGGGATACCTATGAAGGGGGAAGATCCCCCAGGGGACAGAAAACCTGGACCCACTCAGCTAAGTGTTTTTCAGAGAACAAAAAGTAGAACTCGGTAACCTGAGGACCGCTTAAGCAGAGCTGTGAGAATTTCTTTCTGCTTTTGTATAAATTTACTACATCAAAAAGCCTGAGCAAGTTCTTTGAAACCAGCACTGAGACGACACCTCCAGGGGGATATAGTTTTGAAAGTTTTGAAGTATGAACCGCAGTAAGAAGTACATTATGCATTGGTGCAAGGTATACCACCCCCCTCCTCTCTCTCTCTCTCTCTCTCTCTCTCTCTCTCTCTCTCTCTCTCTCTCTCTCTCTCTCTCTCTCTCTCTCTCCCCCTCCCCCTCTCTCTCTCTCTCTCTCTCTCTCTCTCTCTCTCTCTCACACACACACACACACTCTCTACTCATCCCTAAATCAAGGTTTCGAATGATATTCTGTGACCTACGTTTCATACACTCACTCTAGAACTTTCTATTCTGCTTTAGTCTCACTTATTTTATACTTCTTTTGTTTTTTATTCTGTGGTCATGACCCACTAAATTGATTTCATGACCCACTAATCAATGCATGACCCGAAGTTCAAGAAGTATTGCTCCAGGGAAGGTTTTGTGGTCTGTCCACTGGCTGTCACCTCCCTGTCACCTCCATCTCAAAAAGGCTTCTTCCTGGCATGGGCTAGAAAGACTTCCTTAAAGCCCGTAGTCTTAAATCTTCTTTCTTTTCTTTTTGATGAAGTTGGTACTTTTAGGTCTCGTTCAGAAAGATTTGTCTTCTTGTTAATGTCACAGCAAATTGCCCATCAAGCGATACACTTAGGGGACAGATTGCTTGCACCCCTACCACCTCAGGACAGAAAGCTCCTGGAAAATAATAGGATAATGAGGCAATTTTGCAAATGACCCCTTGATCACATGCACAGGACAAGTTACACTTCCTACTGTGTCAAAAGGAGAGAAGACAGGTCTTATGTAGGGGAACAGAAGGGCGAGTGGGTAGTTTTGAGTTGGCTTCATGTCTGTGAGGTGTATGTGGAAAGGGAATTAGTTTTCAAAGTATCATTCTAGGAATCCACACGGAAAGATGACAGTGAGTCATAGAAAGCACAATTGGAAATGAAGGATGTAGGAGCCACAAATACCTCAACTGGCTTGGTTTTCATTCTCCACCCTAAACAATGGCATCTCTGCCACTTGTCACTTTTGAAAAAGCACAAGTGGCAATCTGCGGTCCCCATTGCCTAGAGAGATGTTGCCTTGGTTTTCAGAGGCAAAGCTGGTGAGACTCAGGTGACCTCTCTGTCTTTTTTAATGCATGCATGGCTGTGCATGTGTATTTGTGCTCGCGTGTGTACATGTCCGCATGTGCTTGTATGTGTTGTGGCCAGTGTTTGTGGTCTTCCGTCATTCTCCACTCTCCATCTTCTATGCCCAGGCAGAGCCTCTCTGGAATCTGGTGCAAAAGCAGTGAGTGAGTCTGGCTGGCCAGCTTCTGTCCTTTCCCCTGTGCAGCCAAGGCAGGCTGGCTGTCTTACCCACTCAGCTTCCCACTCAGCTTTTTACATGGCTTTTAGGGGATCAGAAACAAACACTATCCACTGGGCTGTCCTTCCAGAGTGTGGTTTGTCCCTAGTGAAGGCAGAGCTGAGACTCAGGGTCAGAGAAGTGGACTTTGTGTGTCCCTTCCTAGTGCGTGCGCACGCAGACACACACACACACACACACACACACACACACACACACACACACACACAGAGACCAGAAGCAGACACACAACAGACACATTCACACAAGCTTGGTGACCTTTGACTTCCAGACCACAGACCTTTGCCAGTAATGCTAAAGCGGATCTCTGAGTTATCAGAAGTCCATCACCACCACCATTAAATCACTAATAATCAGCAAGACAGGTTTTCCCTGAGCCCAGATGACTCGGGGGAGGGAATGAGTCACTTTAGAAAGCCTCAATAATTCTTTTCAGCCACTAGGGAACCATTCTGTGTAGATCTACCGGCTAGTGCTTCTAGGCCTTACACAACCTCTCTAAGCACTCACTCCGAAGCACTCAGGCCCTGTAACAGCTGGCCAAACGGCCTGCCCTGATTCTGTTCTATGTTCTCTGCTTGGGACAAGGCATGTGCAGTATGTGTTCCTTCTGCCAGAGAAGATGGGCAGAAAGAGAAAGCGGGATTGAAACCCAGGTCACATTCCAGCCACAGATAAGAGACATAACCCTCTGAACTTGTTTCATACCGGCCTATGCTCATCCTGTTGAAAAGAGGCCCCCTCGTGAGGGAAGGAGAAAGAAGCGCTGTTTCCCTCTGTTCTGCATCACCTGTGACTGGAATATCTATCTCACAATGTTGAGTACAGTGAGAAAATAATTCCCACTTTGTTAAACAACTAACGAATCTGGAGTATCTATTTGATCTTTTAATGAGACCAGATGTCCTCAGAGGATTCTGGGAATGGATACAGAAGAACTTCCCCTCCATGAATGATTCTGATACATGTAGGAATAAAAAAAGTCTAAATTAATCCTGACTGAAACTCGTAACTAGCATTTCTGTGGAAAATAGGTCTCAGAGACTTGGGGAGTTTGTGTCAAAGGAATTCAGTCATGTTGAAGCCAGCTCTTAAGTGTGGTTTTCTCTAAATCAAAACAGCAAAGGCGGGGGCAAGATTTCTCTTTCTCTGATCCATTACAGAATTTCTAAGCAGTCACATTTATTTTTAACATTTATTTTGCCTTTTTTTTTTTTTTTTTTGAGATGGGGGTCTCACTATGCAGCCCTGGCCGGCTTGTAATTCTCTATGTAGGCCAGCCTCACAGAGATTTCACCTGCCTCTGCCTCCCAAGTGCTGAGATGAAAGCTGTGTGCCACCATACCAGACTGCAGCGCACCTTTCCACCCAATACACTTGTATTGGATCTGCCCCAATTTTAAAAACTTAATTAAAATTTAACGGATCTTTTTTTTTAATGTATATCCATGTGTGTGTATATGTGAAATTTTAATTATGTATATCCGTATGTGTGTATGTGAGGATGTGAGCATTTGACTACAGTTGTACTCAAACCAGAAGGAGAGGTGGAGTAACAGGTGAGGACCACTTTGAGTGAGTTCTGGGAATGGAGACCATCTCTCCATCCCTAATTCTTTACTAAAGTTAGAGGGGGCGGGGAGGATGAATATGAGCCTGTCTAGCATCTTCCCACATTATCCTTCCCATTGGCTTTCTTCCTTTACCTGGCAACTGGAATTGGGAATGACAGGTCCAGTCCCACACCCGAGGCTCACTCACACAGGTTCCAGAACTGTAGCCAAGACACCTCACCTACCTTGGTTTCACTTCTCTGGGTACAGCACAGTCAATCTAAGGAGGAGATTAATGACTGAAGTAAAGAAAGAAACTTGGAATTTTACCTTCCTACCGGATTGCTCAAAGCAAATTAAACCTTCTACTGCTAGTTGCTCATAAACAAAACAAAAGCCACAATAAAAGAGATAGAACTTGTGTAGATTTACTAGGCAGTGGGGAGACGGCTTTCCTCCACTAGAGTTGGACAGTGATGTTTCCGTCTGTCTTTGTAAATCTGGAGAGTGGGTTAGCCAGTCAGTTTGGCACCCTGCCTTTGGGGTTCCTTTTGGTATTCAACTTCCAGACTGATCTGAAACAATTCTATGCTCTCGCTCATGGGGAGGGCTGGTATTATAAGACTTGTGACTATATGAGGAATCTGTTACCTACATTTGCTTCTGGGCTCACTGTAGACGGGGTGGGTAGATCAGCTCTGCTCAGCACTGCTTCATGCAGTGGGTGGTTTGTGCTCTGGTTAGCGCATTGCTTTGTTTAGTGCTTATGCGTTTATAAGCTGCAAGCTCATGTAACCTCCATAGCTTATTGAACTTGGTGTCTGTATGGCCCAGCAAAGTGACCATAGCCATGGGAACATAGCCTCCCTGGAAACAAACAAACCAGCATTTCTCATTTAAGAAAAGAGTCCTGAGGGCTAGAGAGATGACTTAGCAGTTAAAAGCTCTGGCCGCTCTTTCCAGAGGACCTAGGTTTTATTCCTAGCACCCCCATGGCAACTCACAATGTCTGAAACTCTAGGCTCATGGGCTTGGACACCTTCACACAGAAATACAAGTAAGCAAAACATCACTGAACAAACAAAAAAATTAAAAAGAAACCTCCTTGTTCTGAAGCCATCATCCTACTTTTACACAGCCAACAAACTTGCCATTTCTACTAGTAGGAATGTAATTTACTTGACTATGGGCAGCAGGGTGGACACCACAGCTGAGACGTCTAAGAGTGACAAGCCAGGTCAGGTGTGTGCCCACGGGTGATAATGATGGTCTGGTTTGCCCGAGGTCAGGTGCAGAAGAGCGATGGTTTTTTATTGGGTCCACACTGCAGCCTGAGTTCAGTGCCGACGACAGACTTTGTCCTGCCGTGAAGTAAGTACAGCACACCATATGGTCTTTTTTGTTTTTAGTTTCTTGAGACAGGGACTTGTGTAGCCTCAAACTTGAACATTGGGCAGCTGAGGCCAGTCTGAAACCCCTAGTCCTCTGGTCTCTTCCACTCGGGTGCTGGGATCTCAGCCTGGCCTACCACTCCAGCCTCCTGCTACTCCTGGCTCCTATGGTCTCTTTTTGTTCAACAAGAAATAGAAAAGTTTTGGGTCATAGGTCACACATAAAATATTTATTCTCACGGGATATCCTCCTGTTACTCATCATACTTTTAAGACTACTAGTCTGTAGTGATATGAGTTAACCGTTTAGTAAAATTGCGAGCTGGGCATGGTGGCACATTCTTGTAAAGCCATCACCCAGAAGTCCAAGGCAGGAACATCAGCCGTTCATAGACAAATTGGGGCTCAGGGGGACAGTCCTGTCTTAACCAGTGGATGTCCTCTCAGGCTGAAAAACTGTTGTTCACTTGTTTGTTTTAAAAACAAGTCAGTCCTTTTAATCACATAATTTGTTCTTAAAGTTAACTTGGCTAATTGAATCAATTTGGAGGTGTGGGGAGAACGGGAGTCCTTTGTAAGCTATAGAGTGCTTCCTGTCACCATTGTCACCACCCATGCCTATGCACACAGGCCTTAGACTTGGTACCTTTTCCTAAGTTGACTCAGGGATATGGAAATTCATTGCTTTAAATTTTTTTTCTTTGAATTAAGGGAGCTCTTTGTAGGAAATTGAACACAGACCCATACATACAGTAAGCTTGCTTCAGAACAGACAGGTATCTGCATGGGGAGCTGAGGCCTGTTCTGGAAACAGCTTGTAAACTGGCCCACACCTGGAGGCACAGGGCGAGGACACCAGGTGTGCAGGACCAGGGTGGTGGTCCTTTCCATTCGTGAATACCTGGGTGGGCTTTCCCTGCCCTCTCCAGTCTCCCAGGGTCAGAACTATTTCCTTACAGAATGGTCAGTAGGTGTGGTTTTGTCAGCTTGTCTACTTAGAAGTGGTTCCGTGTGAGCTTGCTGCTAACAATTAGTGTCCTTGCTTACCCTAAGTTTAAGGCTTGTGCTTTCACAGAAGGGTATATACTTAGCTGGCCGATCCGTGGGTTGCCTGCCTGCTAGAATGAGTTCCTCAAGGCTAGGCGGTGAGATTCCCTGTTTATGGATCCTTGTGTGCACCCAGCATCCCTGGGTAGCAGGCTAGTGACACCAGCAAACATGACTCATGCTTGACACCCCTTCACGCACTGTTGAAGGACTTTGCCCCCTGAACCTAGGAAGCGAAATAGATGCTTTTATTTCCCGGGATGACTAAAGAATGACTTTTCTCTGACTTGTTCTTCTGCAGCCAGGGAAGTAGATCACACAGGAGCTCAACATCCATTTGCAGAATGGCTGCATGGGAATTGGGCATTTAAACTACTCATGTTAGAGACATCCATCTCCAACCCAAGAATACCACCCACAATCAAACACAAGGACAGACAGTCCATCAGCTCCTCCAACATTTGACTGTTTCTCCAATGGCTGATATTAAAACCTGATTCTAGGTCTCTCCTACCAGGCTGAGCCTGGACAACCAGGGTGTTGGGAGCCCTTCTTCCTGGCTGCTTGGGATCCGTCGATCAGTCATCTCCACTCTCCTCTTAGCCATCCAGACTCTTCTCTCTTCCTCCCCAGCTTCCTTTATTCTTTGTCTTTTCTGCCTTAGGATCTCAGGACCTTGGGATTTCCTTATCTGGTAATGCAGGATGGTGGACCTAATGATGTCTAGCCCCTGCCCTTGACTGTGTGGCCTGTAGTCTTTCAGGTGGAGTGTGGAGAAGGCATTCTCACAGGGCTAAGGGATAAGAGATAAAGTTGAGTAGATAGCCCCAGAGATCAAGTCTGCTTTGCAATAGACAAAGCTTCCTTCCCGTTCTACTGGGTCATTGTCCAGAGAGGGCACTGTGGACCCCCTGTTCTTACCATTTCCTCTGGTGGCCAGAGTGAAGGAAACCTGGGCATCCAACCTAGCAAGGTGTTTATAGATGGGGGTCTGTGTCACTCAAAGGAAAGTGACGTTGAAATTCCCCTCTCTTAAGGCATGGATGAATAAGAACAAAGTATACATGTGTGCATGAAAATGTGTATGAAAACCCATGACTTTGTATGTTAACTTTAAAAGGGAAGGAAAATACTCCTTTACAAAGCAAAGAACCACCCCTGCTTTGTTTTCAAACAGCCTTCAAAGGTTTTTCCTATGTGTGACATGCATTTCCATGCTGGTCTCGACACGTTTCTGTCCAGTCCAACAGATGGCCACCTATGTTTCCCTTGGCAGTCATTTTCAGATGCCATGTCCATTTACCTATGACCAATTAATTCTGTGATTTCTTTTTAAAATACAGTGGTGTGGGGGTTTGAACTCAGGACACCTAGGGGCTAAGTAAGTGCTCTGACATTAAGCGACTTCCCAGCCCCAACTCTTCATGTGTGGTATAGTCTGAAGGGACAGCCAAAAGCTTATGGAGAAATGGCCAGAGTCTAAAGTTCACTGGGCTTTGAGTGGTGCTGCTCTTCATCTCCGAGCACGTTGCCCTGGAGATGTAGAGATGATGCCCCTTGGGCTGCACTTCATGGAGGGTTGACTTTGCACCCAAACTTGAGCCAGCTTCTGATTGTGTTCAGGAGAGTGCAGCAGAGCCACAGGACAGACAGTTCTGGTGTCTGTCCTTGCTGCTCACAGCATACAAGAAGCTGGCTTTTGTGTTGCTGTCAAAATCCATAGAAGGACCTCCTGCCGGCAATTGGGTTTTACCCCAGAGCTATAGAGCAAATGAAGTTGAAGGCTTGCTTTTTCATCTTTGTTTTCCGAGACAGTGGTTTTGCCTGGCTAGCCTGGAACTGTGTGGACCAGGCTGGTCTTGAACTCCAGAGATCCATTTGCTTCCTGAGTGCTGGGATTAAAGGCTGAACTGAAAATATCTTATGGAAACGAAATGTCTTAGATTCACGTTGGCTAAGTATGCATGGAATTCAAAGGAGAATCTAGGTGGTACAGTCTGTAATCACAGCACTAGGAAGGCAAAGGCAGGAGCGTTGATTAGCTCCAAGGCAGCTTGATGTACTGACAAAGTTACTGCTCTACTTAAATTAAAGTGGCTGGTTCTTTCTCCCCTCACTCCCTCTTCCCTCTCCCAGCACTGTCTCTCCCTCCTTCTCAAGGTCCTGTGAATGCTAGGCAGGTGCTGTGTCATTGAGCTATACTCCCTTGATTTTTTTTTAAAGTATTTGTTAAGTATACAGTGTTCTGTCTGCATATATTCCTACACACCAGAAGAGGGCACCTGATCTCATTATAGATGGTTGAGAAGCATCATGTGGGTGCTGGGAATTGAACTCAGGACCTCTAGAAGAGCAACCAGTGCTCCTAACCTCTGAGCCATCTCTCCAGCCCCACCCCCTTGATTTTTACTATTAGGTAATGTTGGACAAGTATCCTGTCCTCAGTGGGGGAAAACAATATTAGAATGATGTTTTCCATGTTTTTTTTATGAGACACTTTTTTTTGTGGTATAGCCTTGGCTGTCTTAGAACAAGCTCTGTAGACCAGGCTGGCCTCCAACTCAGAGATCTGCCTGCCTCTGCCTCCTGAGTGCTGGGATTAAAAGTGTGGGTCACCACAGCCTGACTTTTCAATGATTTCTTAACAAGCAGTGCTGTTTTCTTTTTCTTATTTTAATTCAGATATCTTCACCTTTATTTGCTAGTGGATGATGATACACACACACAGGTTTGAGGGTACCAGCTAGTTCTGCTTCAGTGTTTTCCAGTGCATATCCTGTTCTTGGGCTCACTCTCTGAAGCTGGGTATCTAAGACATGTTGTTTTATTTTGACCACCGTATCCTGTCGACTCTGAAATTGCCACATGCATCTTTTCAAAGGCTTACTTGTGTTTGATCTAAAGTTGTGATGAATAAGAGACTTTACTTACTGCCTAATTAAAAAAAAGGTAACTAAATATTACATTTCCCTTGTAAAAAAAATAATGATATAGATTAGTGTTTGTGCTGAAGTGTTGGTAACAGAACTCTTCAAAAGTTTTCCTTTGGGTGATGAAAAGCGCTTACATTATTTTGACTCGCTAATCAAATGTAATTGGGTAGCTTGAAGTGCCGTAGCTTCTCCTTGCGCAGTTATCAAAGCAGGAAATGTAGCTCACGGAGCTGATGAAAGGCAGCTCTCACGGTAAGATCTATAATTGAAAGAATGGCTCTGCTGCTAAAAACGCCGAGGTTTGAGATGCCCCTTCATGTTAACTGCTGTATTAGCTAGTTAACACACTATTATGTACTTTAATTGATTCTTACTCCAACTCCGAGGGAAAAGAAGTCTGGATGTATTTGGCACAGAGATTAAGGGTGGGAAGATGTCTGGGTGCAATAATATTGCTGTTAGTACATTCAAGTCACATCAGCTATTTGCAATGAAAACAATAGTCCTGGTTCCCATTTGAGATGGCATGCCTTTAAAAACACTAATATCTAGTTGTAGCTGAGAGATGACTAGAAATAGAAAAAAAAATCCTTCACTGAATCTTCAGCTTAGGCTAGCATGAGTGATACCATTCAAATGGATGCTAAGGTAAAATTCTCTCTCTCTCTCTCTCTCTCTCTCTCTCTCTCTCTCTCTCTCTCTCTCTCTCTCTCTCTCTCTCTCTCTCTCTCTACACACACACACACACACACGGACGTGTAAAGCAGTAAATAAAAAGTCACATATTACACCTTCATCTCAGTAGGAGGGCGCACTTTTTTTAAGAGTTAGTTCACACTCAAATTATCCCTGAAAGTCTGCTACAGTGTTGAGTAGGTGTGACTAGGCTTGATCCATGTATTAATTTGCTTATTCGCTCATTCATCACACAGATAGAATTACCGTGCGTTAATCCTTATGCTGAGTTTTCAGAGACATCAGCAAGAGCAGTCTTCTGAACACCTGCTAAGTCCCCCAGGGTCCATTTATTTCTCAACATCAAAATACTTCCCCAGAGAGATACAGCATTTGAGGCCAGCACCAAGCTCAGAACTCTGAAGTCCTATTCTTAGGTTTGGTAGTGTGGCATGCCACCAATCCTGTGCTTACAGCTAGATTCGCAACAACATTGGCATCAGGCTGTGTAATCCCCAAAGACAGCAAGCCAGCCAGCCCCTGAGCAACACTGCTTTAGTCCGAGGAAGATTAAAACAGAGAGATGGCATCTTGTCCAGAATGTAGTACAAGCCCTTTGGAGGGCACCTAAGCCAGAACAGGAGGGACAGAAGTGGCCAGAGAGAGGATCTGGAGAGGAGAGGAGGAGTGCAGAGCCAGATGGGAAGGCAGAGACGAGCGAGGTACTGTTGGCAGAGAACAGCTGGTGTGAGACTCTAGCTGCCTTGGCTGTGCCTTTGGGGACGCTGGCTTAGCTTCTACACTGGGAAGGTGAACAAGCAAGGAAAGCTAGACAGACAGACAGTTGATCATGGGCACTAACATGGATCTGTGTTTGTTTGTAAGACATGGCCTCAGCATAGCCCTGGCTATCCCAAAATTTACAACATGACTCACGCTAGCCTCAAACTCATAGAGATTGCTTGCCTCTGCCTCCCAAGGGCTGGGACTAAAAAATGTGCATAACTATGCCTGGCTCTAACATAAACTTCATAAATACTGAGTTTTGCTTAAGGCAAGGGAACACTGGAAGGACTGAAAACATAATGAAAATATGACAGAGATGTATTTTCCCAATATAGTTTCACGGCGTTCAGGCTTTTTTGTTTGTTTGTTTGTTTGGATCTTGGTTCATTTTTTGAGATGGGTGTCTCAGTATGGAGCTCAGGTGGGTCTAGAACTCTTGTCTTTTGCCTCAGCCTCCAGAGTGCTGAGCCACAGGTATGGGCCACCAACTGATGATTTTGCCAGCATTTATCTGAAAATGCATTTGATATTTGCACCTTCTGAACTGTTTAGATTTTGTTGCTGTTATATAGAAGTCATATATGCAGGTGGCATCTTTTTAGTTTTTTGAGATAGGGTGACTCTGTGGCTTTGGAGGCTGTTCTGGAAGTAGCTCTTGTAGTCCAGGCTGGTTTCGGACTCACAGAGATCCACCTGCCTCTGCCTCCCGAGTGCTGGGATTAAAGGTATGCGTCACCACCTCCTGGCGCAGGTGGCATCTTTAAAATGCTAAATTGCTTTTTTTTTTTTAATCCAACCATCTGATTCCTTCTGGGAAAATTTTGGTTATTTTGTGATACATAGGTATTTGAGGTCATAGTCAACTATTTCATGCTTAATTTAAACATGTGATATTTTAACATTTCTTTAAGATAACATTCTTTTTGACCACAAAACTTTCCTTTAACCCAGAAGTTGATTTATTGATTTTTATTTCATAGTCAGTTTAATGGCCTGAAATCAGCTTTCTAAGTGTTGGTACACATGGGTGTCTAGCCCAGCGGGCCTAAAGTGATGACCACATTGGCTTTAAAAAAATTACTTATTACTACAGCTGGCCCCAGATGGGATGAATTACTCATCTATTCAACATATGTTAATGAAATTCCCACAGTACCCTGTTCTAGACCTGGAGATAATGTAGCTAGCAAGATCAACAAGGGCACTGTCTTTTTTTTTTTCTTTCTTTCTTTCTGGTGCTCTTGTTCCAGTGGGAGGGAAGCCGAAGATAGACAAGCTAACCAAGGAAACGTTAACTGATAGGATAAGGGACCATAGCCAGTGGCAGGAGCTGGGAGCCCATAGCCAGCTCTGCCTCTGAGGTGGCCAGTGGGAAGATATGACCCTTGAGCTAAGGTATGAACAGCAAGAACAAGCTAGCATGAGCAAAGACATGTTGTCCAGACGCAGAACAGACAGCAGAAAACCTGCTATAGGAACCGGCTCAACACTTCCAAGAGAGACTGGGAAGGCCAGTGCCTGGCGAAGGACAGAGGGGAAATAGCATTCTGTAAGACCAAAGCATTTGAAAAGGTCCAGCTTGCTGGGTGTTGGTAGTGCACGCCTTTAATCCCAGCGCTCAAGAGACAGAGGCAGGAGGATCTCTGTGAGTTTGTGGCAAGCCTGGACTACAGAGCAAGTGCTGGAATAGTCTCCAAAAGCTACACTCAGGTTCCAGGTGGAAAGGGCTGCTTGGGGTGCAAAGGATGAGGCAAGAAGTCCAGAGGGGGCCTGGGAGATTTTACAGCCCAGGAAGAGAACAGAGCTGAGGGGTGGGTGGACCTGTGATAGAGATTGACGTGCAGCTGGCAGATTCTCCCAGTAAGATGACACAGGCAAGAGTCAGTTTCTGGTTTAAGGTTTGGCAGCCATTTATAAGGGAAACAATCTCTGGGGCCAGCTCTAACATTTCCCAGACATGCAAGCAGACAAACCCTGACCTGGGTCTGCTTTCTAGAAACCACTGATTTATCCTTCTTCCCATTCTAGAAAAGGTAGTGTAACTCGGTGAACCTACTCTTGCCTGTGGTTTGAAGCTTCCCACAGAGACCTCTAAGGGGTGGGCTCTTCAGCCAGTGCCCGTTGGTCTGTTTCAGAGGAAAAGAGCAATCGAGATACTGTACATACAACTGAGGTCCTGCCTTTGACAGTGTATGTCAGTCCCTTGGGGGCTGTTACTAGATGAGCATGACCCATTGTTTGATCATCGCCTTGTACAGGATTACTCGTTGAACTGCAACTGGGAAAACCTACAAAAAGAACTCAGTCATTGAGGATCCAAACTTATGCATTAGGCATCTGCTCTGGTCAACACTGCCTCCTATGCAAGACACAGACTAATCAGGCACAAATTCAGCAGGGGAACAGCTAAGGATAGTAAGTCCCTGTGCTTCGTGACTCTCCTGGCTCCCAGATCGGCTCTGAGCTCAAGGAAGCAAGAGGCTTTGGCCTCTTGTGTTCAAACGACATTATGAGATATATTTGTATTTGTTTTGTTTTGCTTTTGGAGACAGGGTTTCTCTGTATTGTTTGGGAGGCTGTTCTGGAACTCGTTCTGTAGACCAGGCTGGCCTCCAACTCACAGAGATCCTCCTGCCTCTGCCTCCCGAGTGCTGGGATTAAAGGCATGCGCCACCAACACCCGGCCATTATGGTATTTTTAACCCCACTCTGGCCAGTGTTAGGTTTTTTTTTTTTCCCCCGCCAATTTGACACAAGCTAGAGTTATTTGTCAAGAGGAAACATCTGCTGGGCAAATGTTCCTGGGTGCTGTAGGAAAGCAAGCTGGGCAATCCTGGAGGAGCAGCTCGGTAAGTAGCACTCCTCCATGAATTCTGCTTTAGCTCCTGCATCCAGGGTCCTGGTATGCTTGAATTTCTTCCCTGACTTCCCCCAGTGACAGTGTTAACTGGAAGTGAAAGGGGAAATCAACGCTTTCCTCTCCCGCTTGCTCATGGTCATGGTGTAATATCATAGCACTAGAAACCCCGGCTAAGACAATACCCATGCTCTCCAGCTTGCTGGCAAGTGCTCCACCACTGAGCTACAAAATAGGTGTCTTCAGTCTAGGTCCTCTAGGAGAATTAGAGCCACAGTTTGTGTCTATGCCATGCACAGACTGTTTTTCTCCAGATTTCTCATTATTCTAAACATCCATTCTAAATTTTGCCTGTGATCCTTCATTTGGTTTCATTTTAAGAGGTCTTTTCTTTCCTCCACTAACACAAGATATCCAAGATCAAGTATTCTGTGGCTTCTCTTGACCCAGGGCAGGGCAGTGGCTGGTGTTTGGACCATAAAACAAATCTGTTGGGTGTAGTAGCACACACCTTCGATCCCAGCATTTTCGGAGAGGCAGAGGCAGGCAGATCTCTGAATTTGAGTCTAGTCTGGTCTATAGAGCCAGGACTTTAGAGAGAAATCCTGTCTCAACCAAGCAATACGTTAAATCTAGAGAGTTAGCTACAAAATTATAGGGGAACTAAAAATGTTGACAACAAAATCAATTACCCTGTTAATAGCAATGAGTATTTTGTACCTTATAATTCTTAGGTCTCCCTATAATCCAATAGGACTAATACTTGATACTTAATTTACTTATAACCATTGGGGGTGGGACAAAAACAGATTCATCTGTTGTTGACTGTCTAAGTTGGAAGAAAGCTTCTCTCCTGCCCTCCTAGTGCATGTCAGCAGCAGCCTTGTGGACCCTGAAGCCGACACAATTCAGGAAACTCATATTTAAGGATGCAGGGAGTAACATCCTCTGGCATATTTTTTTTGTTTTTGTTTTTTTCGAGACAGGGTTTCTCTGTATTTTTCGGAGGCTATCGGTCCAGCCCGGCCTCGAACTCACAGAGATCCGCCTGCCTCTGCCTCCCGAGTGCTGGGATTAAAGGCGTGCGCCACCAACGCCCGGCATCTCTGGCATATTTTATAAGAATATTAGACTTGGTGCATACCACTGCCCTGGTTCCTCAAAGTACTGTAGAGATGTCTGTGTGAGTTATGGGTCCTCAAGCTGAAGTCAGTAGTGATGACCTTGCCTCTGAATTGCAGGCCTGCTGAAGTGTCTCATAAATAGGAATAAAGTTAGAAACCTACTTGATGACAACATTATACATTGTAATCTAATGAGATTTAAATCTCGGCAACCCATGTTGGCTCTCAGATATTAACCTCCTATACCTTTCCTTCATCAAAATAAGTCTTTACCATGTATGGTGGCATACATCTGTAATTCGAAAGTTCAGACAGGGGAAGTATAAGATTTAGGTCACTCTGGGATAGACAGCAATTAAAAACAAAAACAAAAAACCAGACAAATTCCCCTTGACCCAAGACCTATCAAGACCACTATGCTTGAAGACTGAAGGGATTTTTTTCTGCTTCAAGTACAACACTGGCAATATCACTAGAGTATTACCAGCTACTCAGTCTTAATCAGCCCATGTTCTCTACTAATTCTGTGTTCAGTTAGACTTCCTCTCCTTATTCTCAAGACTTTGTAGTGTGTTGACAAGGTGGGGGCTAGGAGTAGCGTACTTGCTCTAATTTCAGTATTCTGGAGGCAAGGGCAGATAGACCTCACAGTCTAAGGCCAGCTTGCACAGTTCCAAGCCAGTCAAGGCTGTATGGTGAAACCCTGCCTCAACACAAACAAACAAAATATCAGCAGGGGTTGCCTAGTGTGTACAAGGTCCTGGCTTCAATCCGTAGTACTGAAAAATGTTAGTTCATACTGTAATAATGTAGAACAGTTCCATAGTGATCTTACAATTGGGGTTTCCCTATGTTAAGATTATTAATCAGGTTACCAACATTTTAGGGTGTTTGTGATGCAGAAATGTGTTTCTGTGCTTAAGAGGAATCATGCGGCCAGGCGTTGGTGGCGCACGCCTTTAATCCCAGCACTCGGGAGGCAGAGGCAGGCGGATCTCTGTGAGTTCGAGGCCAGCCTGGTCTACAGAGTGAGTTCCAGGACAGCCTCCAAAGCCACAGAGAAACCCTGTCTCGAAAAACCAAAAAAAAAAAAAAAAAAAAAAAAAAAAAGAGGAATCATGCGGCTGAGTGTAGGTTTAGGTTGTCTTGACTAAAATGTTTCAGTATTAAAGAGTTTCAGATTTTGGATTCTTTTTCGAGAGGGGGGGATTTGGGGGATATTTGTACACACCTAGTGAGATACTTAAGGGATGGACTTCAAGTCTAAACATGAATTCACTTGGAGCTTTTCTGGTTTTAGGGCTCTGGTTCCAGGATGCTCAACCTGCATTAAGTAATCTCAGACTTCGGTTTGGTGTTATTTACCAGGCATCACCTTCTCCATCTAAGACTAGAATTGTAAAATGAC
The DNA here is from genome assembly GCF_017639785.1 of Mesocricetus auratus. Taxonomy (NCBI): domain Eukaryota; kingdom Metazoa; phylum Chordata; class Mammalia; order Rodentia; family Cricetidae; genus Mesocricetus; species Mesocricetus auratus. Next base: position 52,709,084 of record NW_024429266.1, read on the forward strand.
TTGGAGTCAGGCATTGGTGGCACACACCTTTAATCCCAGCCCTCGGGAGGCAGAGGCAGGCAGATCTCTGTGAGTTCGAGGCCAGCCTGGTCTACAGAGTGAGTTCCAGGACAGCCTCCAAAACAATACAGAGAAGCCTTGTCTCGAAAAACCAACCCCCCCCCCCAAAAAAACAAAAAACCTTTGGAAAACATTTCTAATTGTATGTGTGCATCTGTGAGCACCTAACTCTGAGAGAGACTGTGGCTGACTTTAAAATGGGAGCTAAAAAGCCTCTGTGTGAAGCACTTGGTCTGCAGAGTGCAAGTTCAGCAAAATTAAAACAGCAGTAAACTCTGTGTTCTGTCCCCAGCACCACACAAACCAGGCATGGCAGCACAGAGCTCTCCTAGCAGAAGAATAAGCTGCTTTTCAGGGTCACTCTTGGCTATTTAAAGAAGTTTGGGTTCCATTTGGGGTATGTGAGACCACATCTTAAAAAGAATCATTCAGTTCTAACATTGCTAGAAAAGGGAGTGATTTATTCAAGTTCCCATTATTCCTGAGACAGTATAACTGATGTGAGTATAGAAATGACCAAGGAGTGATTTGTACGCATCCTAAGAGATGGTTTCCTGTTCTTGATATGCTATGGGTACCCAACAGATGAAAGACAAGATGGCTAAAGCCTCTTCTGCATTTGTTATGGGCTTGGGCTTTCTGTCTTTGATTTTAAAGAGTTCATTCAGGTAAAGAGCGATAACAACAGCTGGGCAGTGGCGGCGCACGCCTTAGCACTCAGGAGGCAAGTGGCAGGCAAGTGGCATTCAGGGGTTTGAGGCCAGCCTGGTCTACAGAGCAAGTTCCAGGACAGTGAATGCTACACAGAAACCCTGTTTTCACCTCCTTCCCACAAATATTTGAGAGACCACAGTCTATAAAAATTCTGTTAGCTTGTGCGTGCGTGCGTGCGCCTTTTTGAGACAGGGTTTCACTGTGTAGCCCTAGCTGGCCAGTAACTTACTGTGTAAACCATGTTGGCCTTGAGACACCAGAGATCTACCATATGGGGTCCCCTGAGTACAGCAAGCCATCATACCCAACTAAGCTAGTCATTTGGAAGAGCCTGATGATTTTGACTTTTAAATAGTCACCAGAACCTGCCTTTTTTTTTTAAATGGCCATCAGGAGGCTTCACTAAATCTACTGGATGTATGAATGAGTCTGAACTGACTTTTGATCTTCTGCGATTATCCACATCCATGTTTGTGTGAAAGAGCTTGTAGGATGCATAAAAGGTGTCAGTTTGTGTGGGTAGCTCTTAAATAAATGGGGGAATTGTGAAAGAATCTGTAAGTCATGTCAAAATGTGTTGACAAAGTGAGGGACAGTCTAAGAGTTCGCCTTTGGAAATAATAACATGACAGTGTACACCTGTAACCATAGAACCCTGGAGATGGAGGCAGGAGAATCATGGGCTCCAGACCAGTCTACATTCCAAGACTCTTCCAAGAGCATCAAAAAGCATGAGTAAATAAGTAAATTACCAAGTCTACCTTTCCTCACACATGTCCTTTTGCTAAGTTATTGTTTTTGAGCAGTTGTCTTTCTTTATTATGAATTCTTTACCCAGATGGTAAACTAGTGAGAATTCTTGATTAGCCAGTTAGTTTGTGTTTAAACTACTTTGTCTAACGTTCTCTGATTTGTAAATCAGATGCATCAGGCAGATCACTTTCAGAGACGAGAATCTCCACAGACCATCTCGCGAGTTTCTGCTGTAGATCTCCCCACAGCTTTGAGTCCGCTCCCATTTCATGCTGGAAGAGTGGAGAAGCCCTAATATCAGTAATTAGCTGAGAGCAGAGAGGGCTGGGTGCACAGATGCCACGTTTCACAGAACTCTCAGATACGGAGTGTTTATTTCCCTTCAACTTTATCTAAATAAAGCATCAGGCAAAAAGCATACTACAATGGTACTTAAAACAACAGTTCCTCCAATCTATTCAAGTGAAATTACCTTGCATTGAGAACTGGGGAGTGATTGCAGAACGGCTCCCATTTTTGCCTGAATCTCTTGGCTTGATCACTATTAGAACAGAGAAGCTGAAATTTTTATTAAAAGAGAGCCTTTGAGCCCGAGTGCTCTAATTAACTGCTGACTATTACCCCAATAGAGCATTTTAAATAAAAGCCCCCATTGTGTCCCTTCTAGTGGGTTTTGAGGGAATGAAAAACAGAGTTGATATTCCGCTGGAACCGTGGCTTCAAAACCACCTGTGCTCCTCAGGCCTCCCCTGCTTGGCCTCAGAGCCAATCACAGTATTTTTTCTTTTCCTGGAGGCCTTAAAAGGTGATCAAATTTGAAAATGTACGCACACTGCCCCAGGCTGGATGGTGCGATGCAGGCAGCCTGTTCTGGAGCGCAGGACTCAGGAGTCACGGAGTCCTGGCTCAGTCTGGTGGGATGTACAGGTTTTGGAGTTTCAGATGTGGTGAGGACGAGGTGACTGTCCTCATAGGGAGGTGCTCACAGAGGGAGAAGGTGCCACTCACCAAAGCCCAGTAAATGGGCCATGTAGGTGCATCTGGGAAATTGTCTCTCTCTGATTTTGGATGCTTCGTATCACAGAAGATCTCTGCGGGTTCCACGGGAAACCCCAGGTGACACCATTCTGAGAAAACTTTAGATTTACTGTTCCATCTTACCCGTATTTTAGAACAATCAGATACATTTCAGTGTATAAACACGTAATGATATGGCTTCAGTGGCAGTCCAAGATAAGGCAAAATGGGGTAATTTGAGAAAGTAGGATTTACCACCTCTGAATCAAAACACCAAATGCCCAAACCCCAAATACCCCACCCCTGCTGAAACTGTTTTTAGTTAAAACGGAAGCGGGAGTGAAATATTTTATTGTCTAAATATAGGCTTTTTTTCATATATTAAAAGAAAAGCTATTTACAACTGATTTGTTACTAAATAAAATCTTGGATGAACACTTTTAATTACTAAAAAGGTAAGGGAACAATAAACACGGGAAATATAAATGAATAAAGTGTTCGAAGTCAGGCTGCCTTTGGGGCTATAAATAGCACCCCGAGCTCTGCCACTATTCTTAGCGAGAATGAACAAAAGAAGATGTCCCAAAATAGAAAGGCGAGCACCTCTCCCTGAACCTCTCAGTCCACGGCATAAGAAACTCATGAATTCAGGGGGTTAATTGATCTTTGAAAAGGACATTTCCATGCTGTCACTTTGCCAAGGAAATGCTTTTCCTGGCATGTTTGTAAAATTGGCGGGCTGATGTTTCCTTTGGGTGACACAAGGTGCGATGAAGAATTTTATCTTTGCTTCCTTACTAAAATCAGCTCTGGTGGCTGGCTTTTTTGTTAGCTTATTTGGTTATTATCAGATGTTGGGCAGGGGCAGTTGACAGTCAAGCAGTGCGCATGCGTGGCCAGTTCTTACATTTCAACTGAACCCCTCCTGGCCTTGGTTAAAACATAGATACAGGTGCTGTGTGGTGGGGTACACCATTCAATCCCAATACTCCATGCCTCAAAAAAAAAGATATTTATATGTGCACATGGATACATGTTCACTTTTTTGTTTTGTTTTCCTCTGAGCTACAGCTTTTTAAAAATTTTTTTACTTAATTTATTTTTGATTTCAAGACACGATTTCTCTGTATTGCTTTGGAGCCTGTCCTAGTCACTCTGTAAACCAGGCTGGCCTTGAACTCAACACAGATCCACCTGCTTCTGTCTGGAGCGACAGCTTTGTTTGTTTGTTTTTTAAATGAACTAGTGTAGCAGACTACACAGAGCTCCCTGATATGCCAGCCACAGAGCTGAGCTTTAAGAACACAAGGTAGACAAAAACACCAAGTCTTTGCCCATGTTGGACCAGGATAACAGACTTATAAAGAATGGCTCAAAAATAGCTGTACTTACTTATTTTATAAGGGGCTTGTGAAAATCAATAACATGTGGGAAGCCATGAACATATAAGCTGATGCTAGTATTGTCCCATGTAACACACATACTTTATGTCTAATTTGTGTGCTTGTGTGTCTGTGTATGTGTAAGTAAAAGCTGGTATCCTGGAGGTCAGAGGTGGTGGATCCCCTGGAACTGGAGTTCCAGGATGTTGTTTGCTATCTGACATAGAAGTCGGGAACCAGACCTGAGTCCTGGGGAAGGGAAGTACAATGCTCTTAAGAGCTCAGCTATCTTTCCAGCCCTTCCCCCACTTTTTCATAGGTACATACATGCATACATACATACACACATGTATTATTCACATAGGAGACCATTAAATTTTTAATCCTAATTTCTGATTTTTTTTTTTTTTGGTTTTTCGAGACAAGGTTTCTCTGTGGCTTTGGAGGCTGTCCTGGAACTCACTCTGTAGACCAGGCTGGCCTCGAACTCACAGAGATCTGCCTGCCTCTACCTCCCGAGTGCTGGGATTAAAGGCGTGCGCCACCAACGCCCGGCTCTAATCTCTGATTTTTAAAGTTAATTTCTTTCTCTTTTGACGACTAATTATCACCATGATTTTTTGAAAGTCAATCCTCATACTTTGGGTAAAAGTGAAAGCCGCACAAATTTCAAATACACTGATTGGAAAAAAGTCAGTACGAAACAGAAACAAATAAAAACCTCCAAATACGTTTTTCATGAGTAGCTGTGAAAGACTGATCAGTCTCAAGACTATAATGGTGGATTTCTCACTGAAATTCTGTAGTAGCTACAGAAACTGATAGCACTTCTTCATAAACTATATTTACTCTAGATAAAGCAAGTAATAGAATTATTTCTTAGCAGACAGTTGCTGTTTGTTCCAATATGCATTCAGTCAGTCTTTTTTTTTAAATTTCATTTAGAGTTCTAGTCAGCAAGTATGTTTTTGTCCTCATGTGTTATGTGTGTACACATGTTCACATACTGAGAATGCACATGTATGAGATAGGCATGTACACATGAAGATCTGAGGTTGACAATGGGGATATTCTTGATGATTCTCCATTTTATCCCTTGAAGCAGAGTTTTTTTTTCCTCCTCCCCAAGACAGGGTTTCTCTGTAGCCCTGGCTTCCCTGGCACTTGATGTTTAGAAGAAACTGGCTTCAAACTGAGAGACCCTCCTGCCTCTGCCTCCTGAACACCCAGATTAAAGGCGTGCATCACCATGCAAGGCAAGGCAGGGTCTTTCAATCCAACCCAGAGCTCACTTTTTAATCTGGTCTCTCTAGCCAGCTTGCTCAGGCCTCCATGTTTCTGCCTTCTGAGTGCTGAAATCACAGGTGGGTTGTGACCATACCTGGTGTTGATGGGGTTCTGAGGGTCTGAACTCCAGTCTTCAGGCTTATACAGCAAGTGGGATTTTTGGTTTTTTTTTTTTTTTTTTTTTGCTTTTGAGATATGGTCTTTCTACATAGCCTTGGCATTCCTGGAACTCACAATGTAGACCAGGCTATCCTGGAATTCACAGAGATCCAACTGCCTCTGCCTGCTGGTCACTGTGATCAAAGGCGTGCTCCACCATGCCTGGCTGTACATCAGATGTTTTAGCCACTGACCTCAAACAAATGTCTTTTGATTATCTATTGGGAGTCATGCCAAAGAAGAAAACAATATAGAATGGAATTTGCTCCAACACATCTTTGTAGAATAAAACATTTTAAAAAAAGGTATACAGCGGTCACATGTTGACTGCATACTGTTGGACGTTTCTATAAAAATCTGAGTCCCTTTTTAACCAAGAAAAGAAAGTTCTAGCTGCAGCAGCATGCAGATTACTTTGGAATGTGCAAATAGTTGAAACATGTGTTCATTTAGAATTTCCATTGTGAGCAACTTTCTAGTGCAGTTTTTGTTAAAAAAATCGAATGGCACACAGAGAAACGGTACAGTACAGCAGCAATCTGCCTCCGGCCTGTGGCTAATGACCGGCTAGCCAGTGTCACCACGTAACACAGCCACTGCTGCAAAAACAGACACCTCAGTAGACCTTTGCCCTTTGAACACACGGACTGAGGGCCTCTTTATTAGCCTTAGGTTGCCAGATTTTCACAAAGTCTAAGTGTGGCAATGTAAATTTAGGGGAAAAATAGTGAAAGAACATTTAAAAGGTCTTGACTTATTTTTTTTCTTTTTGCTAAGAAACAATAGTGTTTATTTATCATGCTGGCTTAGAAATTCTTTGGTATTCCATTCTCAATTTTTGCAAGAAACTAGCTGCAATAACATCTTTAAACGAAAACGAATTTCAAGTTGAGGTTGGGTGAGAAAGTTGTATGAAGATTGAAGGGGGACCTCAATCCAAGGACATAATAGACAAGAAACATTGTTCTCCTCCCTTCTCTTCAGAAGTAGTCTTCCGCATGGCTTAATGTGCTAACATAACCCCGTTCCAATATTTCAAAAGATACACAACTTCCCAGCATGATGATAAAGTTTTCCTGTGTTCCAATAATAAAACCTCGTCGTACCAGCGATTTCCAGTTCCTTTGTTGCTCAGCGATTTGTGAAGACCAACTAACTCTGAGGTGCCCTGCCACAGTATCAGTGTGGGAGTCGGAAACAGATGTTCATGGGACAATGCCATTTGTTGTCACTGTCGATACTATGTGGCAGCTTTCCCAAATGAAATTGTTTGTGGGTGGAAAAGAATGTAAGCAGTGATTCATGCCCAGGCCCTTTTTTTTTTTTTCTGGATTGTAACCATATTTGTTTAAATCATAGATCAGAGAACATTGGTAGATTTTTTTTTTAAAGTCCTAGCTAATGTGTCTGTCCTTTCTTTCTTCTTTTTTTTCTAAAAGGATCATTTCAAGAGGCTTACTGAAAATCCTGAATGCCTTTCCTTTCCTGGAGAATTCCGATGACAGTTGACAGTTCCTCAGATTCTGTATGTTAGGTCGGATGTTTTGGTATTACATCTAGCAAGTAGAGTGTGATGCCTTGCTTAACATTTTTGCTAATAATATGAAAGCAGCGAGAAATCAAAACAATAATTACAAAGTAGAAACACTTCATGAGCTCAGGTGCAGGCTCTCACCAGTATCATAGAGGAGCATCCAGTAAATCATTTTCATAGAAAAATGGCTTTATCTGTGACATTTAGATATTCACTTACAGAGACATTCAAAATATGACTGTAATGAACAAAGGACCCCAAATGAGGTACACCTTGCCCAGGATGCATGAAAATATTTTTTCCTTGGGAAGAAATGAGAGCTTCTAATGAGAGTGTCAGGCATATCTGTCATAAAATTAATTTTATGGAAACTAGTTTTAATCTATAGATGAAGGACTTTGGGCATTTATTCATATCTACAGATGCCTGGGGGCTACAACTGTTTAAATGCTTTTGAAAACATATGGATTTCTCATAATTAGGTTTCTGCATCACAGAAAAATTACTTTAAAGGGCATAAAGTTCAGCACCTAAACAATAGCCAAAGGAAGGATTGGTTACTATACCGTGTGTCTGAGAAGAAGCCTAGATTTCGAGGCAGATATCTGGAATCCTGCCAACAGTTTCGCCAGCTATTGTTTTGGGGTTCCCTCTTTACTCATCTTCCAGGTCCTGTTCACTGCATACGTTGGGCACCCTTCCTTATTGTCAGATGTTTTTATTATAGCTTGATAATTTAGGCTTTTTTGGCAGAAGCAGGCAGATCTCTGTGGGTTTGAGGCTAACCTGGTCTCCAAATTTCCAGGACAGCCACAGTAACATAATAAACACTCCATCTCAAGCACAGAAAACAAGATCTTTCAAGGCTTCAGATCCTGTCCTTCTGTATCAGGAATTGCTAACACCCCTTGGAATCGCCAATGTCTCTGAATGCCAGGTGGAAGTTATTATAATTTTCCCAGGAAAATGCATATACTGATAATTCTGGGCGCAATTATAGAATGTCACTGGCCTTGGAAATCCCACACTAAACACAGGGACAGAATCCTGTGCCTGACTAAAGACTGGTGTTTCCTGTTTTGTGAAAGTTTAAGCAGGCATTTTAAATTTCTCTAAACTTTTCCAGAACTTAGCTTTCTTGGTAGTGCTTTGGGTCAAACCTTGGGACTCATGTATGCTTTACACATACTCTGCCACTGAGCTGTGCTCTCAGCCCTAGTTACTCTAAAGTGTGTGTGTGTGCGCGTGCACGCGTGCATGCTAATGCCACAGGGAGTTTTCATCTCCTCCCATGGGATTCAGGTTGTCAGGTTTGCATGGAAAATAGTACCAGTTGAGCCATCTTTCCTAGCCAGTTGTGTGTAATTTTTTTCCTTTTTGGTTTTTTGAAACAGGGTTTCTCTGTGCAGTCCTGGCACTCAGTCTGTAGACCAGGCTTGCCTTGAAGTCATAGAGATCCACCTGCCTCTGCCTCCCAAGTGCCAGGATTAAAGGATTAAAGGTGTACACTGCCACTGCATGCCTGACTTTTATGTGTAAATTTTAAATGTTGAGTTGATGCATAATAATTGCCCACATTTGAGGGTTACACTGAGATTATTTCTTTTGTTTTTTGTTTGTTTTTTTGAGACAGGGTTTCTCTGTATTGTTTTGGAAGCTGTCCTAGACCAGGCTGACCTTGAGCTTACAGAGATCCACCTGCCTCTGCCTCCTGAGTGCTGGGATTAAAGGCGTGTGTCACTAACGGCGGCCACTGAGATTATTTCATACATATATGTGATTTTTGTTTGTTTTTCAAGACAGGGTTTCTTTGTGTAGTCCTGGCTGTCCTGACTCACCCTGTAGACCAGGCTGGCCTTGAACTCTGAGATCCACCTGCCTCTGCCACCACTGCCTGGTTTGCGGGTGATGTCTGAGGACAAAGATGGGAGAGCTCTCTAATTATTAAGAACGGACATTTCAGTCCAGCTGTGGTTGTTCACAACCTTGATCTTCTTCAGGAGGCTGAGACAGAGGACAAGTACTAGTAACAAGCCATCTGGGGAGTGCTCCAGCACGTGTTCTCTCTCTCTCTCTCTCTCTCTCTCTCTCTCTCTCTCTCTCTCTCTCTCTCTCTCCCTCCCTCCCTCCCTCCCTCCCTCCCTCCCTCCCTCCCTCCCTCCCTCCCTCCCTCCCTCCCTCCCTCCCTCTCTCTCTCCCCTCCCTCCCTCCCTCCCTCCCTCCCTCTCTCTCTCTCTCTCTCTCTCTCTCTCTCTCTCTCTCTCTCTCTCTCTCTCTCTCTCTTCTCTCTCTCCCCTCCCTCCTCTCCCCTCTCCCTCCCCTCCCCCTCCCCTCTTTCTCTCTCCTCTTCCCTCCTCCAAACTAACCAACCAAAAGACCCCATTTCATCCACTGACATTTCCACATTAGCAGTTTGCCAGTGGCATCAGCATGCTTGAAGGACAAAGCGCTCTAAATTAGTGGGAACTGTGTCTTAAAAGGTACCAGGGATGCTCCTTCCCCACAGCTGGAATACTACCTTGTGGTCAGAGCAGGAAAGAGCAAACTGAAGTGGGCTTGGTGTTGTAATCTGTTTCCGTTTTTATAACAAGATTGTTTTTTAAATGTGTATATGCCTCTCTGGGGGCGGTGTGAATGCCATGTGTTTGCAGGTCTCCACAGCAGCCAGTAGAGGGTTTGAATCCCTTGAAGCTGGAGCTACAGGTAGTTGTCGTCTGCTGTGCACGAGTGGATGACGAGTATGTGCTTGGCCTCCTGACCTCAGAACTGTCTAACTAACCGATGCTGTAATCATTGTTCATTTGGAAGGAAGTAGCAGTGAGCTTCCCTCCCCAATGACAATGGCTCTAGGGAGGTCTAGTTAAGAATCTTTTATTTTCTGCACCCAGCAGGCTTTGCTTTACTGACAGATGGCCGGGAAACTCATAATTTAAGCAATGAGTGCAAACTGAAAATTAATATTAACATATTTCAGATATTTAGACTGATAATTTCCTTCTGACATATAATTCTGTTTTTTTAAAGCTAGTGTTAGACAATTCTACATTTTTCTAAATTTTAATTTCGTTTGGAGAACAGTCTAGACTATTAAAAGTGACTTCACACATTCTATTACATCCTTTAATTATTATCACTTTTAATACTGGTAGGCATGATATATAGTGGGCATGACATATAAAAATGCATAATTCCATTTTTAAGTGAAGATCTAGTTACGTAGCCCAGGCTAGCCTAGAAATTACAGTCCTCCTGAGTGCTGGAATTACCTGCATGTCCCCAACCTGACTTGTGTGACTCATTTCAATGAACAGTATGAATCTCAAAATAACCAAACCATTCTTTGACGTAAAAAAATAGAAGCGACACTAAAACTTTCTCTTGAGGTCTACCTGGATTTAAGTACTCAAGCTAAGGAAGTCTGTAAGAACTCATTGGTGCCTTTTGTTTTACTTTATCTCAGCTCCTGACTGGTAAATAGAAGGCTTCATGTTGCCTAGGGCCAGCATCTGCAGCAACCTCAGGAGCAATCAAGAGGGCAGAAATTCTAATCCAGAAATGGCAGGAGAGGCCTTGGTTCTACTTGACAGAAATGATTTCAATTAGGGAACCCCCTAGCCCACCTTTCCCTTTTCCCTGGAGCAAAATGTTGTTGGCACAGGGGGGAATCCTTGGGCATCACATAACCTGCTCAGTGTGTGGGATGCAGTTACTTAGAGAGCTCCGAATCCCATCTTTGATTCCGGGTGATATTTTTCTCTGTTATGTCACAGAGGTCACCTGGCTCATGTGTGACAAACTGCCTGCATAAGTCACAGTGCCAGTGGCAGAGATTTGTAACCATGCCCCTGGTCCATTGCCTTTGAGTTATTTCACAGGCCCACTGCTTTACATTTACACTCTGTCGGAAGATGAACAGGGGACGGGAGTAAAATCAAGGGCAGGGGCTCATCCTGAAGGACAAGGGGAAACAGGTGGAAGGTTAATGGCCCTGGAGCGATTCCACAAGCCTCTCAGGCTTGATATATGGGCCTCGGGCCTAAAACGGGCATTGGCTTTCAAAGATATATTATTTCATTTGAGGAGAGGCACTCTGGAGTTCCTGCATTGTCTCCTGATAGATGATCCTCTGTCCACAATTGGTTATGGCGTGTGAGTTTTCCTTGGGCCTGCTCCCCTACATAAAAATTTTGCTGAGCCCTCCAACCTCTCCTCGCCTTTAAGAAGCAGGCAAGTGCAAGCTCTTTGGCGGGGTGTTGGGATTTTGTTGTTACTTTCGAGGTTGGTTCCTTGTGAAGCTTGAGGCGAGCATCCCGTGAAAGACAACAGTTCTGTCTGTTCATATACAACTTGATAAGAGTGGCCTTGAAGAGAGAGAACCAAGCATGAGGCTTGGTCTCCTAAGATGGGCTCCATCTAAAAGTTAGCCTTTTAACTTCCAAAAGTTGCTTGCTTAAAGGGTAGGTACCAGTCAGAAGGCTTTATATGGCATCCCCCGTCCCCCAAGATCCAAACCAATGATTTACTCTTTTTAAAATAAAAAATGTTTTCAAAAACTTCAAGGTGCTTTGACAGAAGGAGGGGATGGTTGGGAAAGGATGATTAATTTCCCTAATAAACCAATTATGCACTCTTCTCCCCAAATATGCCTAATAGCTGAAATGGAGACGGTCGCCTGATTTAACCCATGTCTCAAGCCATGCTACGGAAGAATGTAGCCGGCTGCAGAAGCCATGCTACAGAAATAATCAAGTTCCAGCCTCCCAGGGTTCACAGGGTTAATATTCATGAAAATATTTGGCATTCTAATAGGCTCCAATTTATAGTATTTTGAAATTAATTATTAACCTGGTTTGGGGTGTGTATATAGGAAGGCTTTGACTTTATAATGCGTGATAACTGCTATACTAGCCTTCCCGAGATAATGCTTGTTTTTATGGCTGGCATTAAGGGAAAATGAGCTCCATAAACTCACTATCTAAACAAAAGCTGGTTTTCTTTTCAGTTCTTTTCGTGTTCCACTGCCCTTGTGTCCGGTGCGTTCCCACACCATTGTGTGAGGTATCAGAATTCTGTCCCAGAAGATTTTTGTCCCCAACAGCTTTGTCATAAACAAATTCTTGTCATGGAAAAAAAAAACTTCCCTTTTCCCACTATCACTCAGTACTTATCTGAAAGAGGTAGCATTAGACAAGTGTGATAATGAGTAGCAATATGAATTGATTCTTGAATGTGTGACACTGCTGCACATCAGATTATCAATACTTTATAAGAAGCCTATCATATAAAATCAAGACCAGGGTTCTAGAAGCAGCTCAGAGGGACCAAGTTTCCCTGGTATGTTCTAGGCTCTGACTCCATCACTACAGGGTGAGAGGGGAAAGAAGACAGGTTTGGACAACGACACTCAGGTCCAGTTCTTAGCAGAAGGAAGCAGCATCTGGCTATTGGCTTCTTTTAATAAATGAAGATGTTCTTTTCTTTTTCTCTGGAATATTGCCAAGTAGAGGTTAGCTTGGAAGCAGGAAAAGTGGATAGGCATATTTAATGTCTCAGGGAAAAAAATGGGAAAGGATTTAAATGAAAGATTCCTAATCCCAAATTGTATAGAGTTGGGCCAGGGGTGCTGGTAGTCAAGAATCTATGCTCATACTTGATGCTTGGATACGCACATAAAAGGCTGGTAAGGACTTGAGAGCACCAGCTCCAAGTATCACAGATAACATGCTCAAGCAGAGAGTGAGGTTTGCAAACCCACACAGCCGTGCTTTCCAATCTCAGCATATCCTATGGTTATGCTAGCCTGGTTTTGGCTAATGACATAAAGACTTGTTTTGCTTGTTTGAAAAATTACTGATTTCATTTCAGCCATATTCACTGTCCCAAATGGTATTTTCAGGCAGTAGATTCCAGTCCTGTGGGTTAAGTACTCCTCAGGCAGAGATCAAACAGAAGAAACCCACACAGCTGGCTAAAAAGGAAGCCCGTGGAGCGTTAGTAACGCCACTGTCCCTACATCTGTCAGTCTCCTAGCTCAGATGGACACCTCTATAAGCTGATCCATAGGAAGCAAGCACTTGCAAACAGCCTCTTAATTGCTCATTTGCAGTTGAGACAAAATGCTTAATGCAAAAGGACGTCAAAGCCAATGGAATCTTCATTGAAAAATGAGTTCTTAATACACATAGCTGCTTATTACTGCAGAATTAGAATAACAAATACACCCAGCATGAAGCCAACATAAACTTGCCTGATTTTTATTCAACCTGAGACCCAGTCGGCCTTCTTGTCTCTAACAGCAATAGACTTCACAGTCTGTTTGTTATTCTATACTGTTCAGTTAATGATATATTTAGGTCTCCATCACACTTGGTATTTTTACACGTAATTACCCATATTAAAAAAACACTCATTAGTGTTCTGTTCCACTGACTTAATTATGCCCCTTAATTAAATCTTGACTAACTGGGGGTCACTACAGTGTCAGTGGGATTTGTCACTGTTTGTCAGCAGGTGTCTGGTTGCATCTATTACTGGTTTTCTTATGGCTTAAATCTATTGAAGAATTGGTTTTTTTTTTCTCTTCTTGCCAGAGAGTACTCATTGGAGGGAAGGAATAGCACATATATGACAGGCTCCCCCAAAGTGTGTGTTTGTAGAAGGAAATTTATGCTTTCATTTGTCTGGAAAAATATCTTGGATTAGGAGAAAGATGCTGAACACTGAATAGGTTGCACCATGCACTTTTCTTTCTTTCTTTAAGACAGGATCTCACTGTGTAGTCCTGGCTGGCCTGGAACTTTTCTTCCTATGTGATGGGATTAAAGGCTTGCACTACCATGCCTGGCGGACAGGAACTTTGTAAAAGATGGGTATTTTAAAATTTGTCATATTTGAGTGTATATCTCTGAATGAAACTTCTTTGAAGAACAAACACAGATTATTTCCTTAGTGGTGTTTTGAGCATCACATTAGGTGCTATGTATCAGCATAGATAAATGTTATCTTAAATGTATATGACATGTCTGGAAGTTAGTGCAGTGGTAGAATGCTTGTCTTGCAGGCAGGAACCCTGGGTTCAAACACCAGCACCGCAGAGAATTATGAATGGCAGCACACTTCTGTAATCCAAACACTTAGGAGATGGAGACAGGAGGATCAGAAATTCAGCAGGTGGTGGTAGTGCATGCTTTTAGTCCCAGCACTCGGGAGGCAGATAGATACTGGCCTATCTCTGAGTTCAAGGGCAGCCTGGTCTACAGAGGGAGTTCCAGAACAGGCTCCAAAAAGCTACAGAGGAACCCTGTCTCAAAAAACCAAAAGCAGGAGGATCAGAATCAAGATTTCATCCCACACAATGAAGGTGATGTTCCTGAGACCCTGTCTCCCTCGAACTCTTAATTCCCCACATAGAAAAGGAATCAAACTGGGGAAAAAAAGTACTCATGCATTCAAGTGAATTCATTATTTTGAGGGTCTTACACAACATATCTGCTTTGGCTTCCCCTTTTTCCGGAGAGTGTTTTACACTCATGGTTTTAGCTCATTACTTCAGGGAGACATAATTCCCATGTTTCTGTGTATAATAGGCACCTAATGTTGATCTGAATAATTGATTAGTCCCGTCAGGCTTTTGTCATTAGTTGTCATCTTCTCAACATAACCCCTCAAAACACTGGCTGTATACCTAAAAAGGCCCCCCTTTGTTTAAATTATTAATGGATTTCTTTTTGCTTTTAAAATTTTTATTATTGCAGTACTAGTGCTTGAACCCAAGGCCTCATATATGCAAGGTAAGAGCTCTACCATACCAACTAGCTGTATTTTTAGCCTTTTAAAGTTCACTTATTTGAATATATATGTATATACATATGTAGGATAAATACATATTTGTAAAGGTAAGGTAAAGCTCATGCTATGGAGGTCAGAGGATAGCTTATTGAAGCTGATTCTTTCTTCCTACCGTGCAGGCTCCAGGGATGGCACTCAGATTGTCGCTTTTAATGCCACTTGAGCTATCTCACCATCCCTATAGTGGCATTTTCTTTCTTTCTTTCCTTCCTTCTTTTTTTTTTTTGGTTTTTCGAGACAGGGTTTCTCTGTGGCTTTGGAGGCTGTCCTGGAACTCACTTTGTAGACCAGGCTGGCCTCGAATTCATAGAGATCCACCTGCCTCTGCCTCCCAAGTGCTGGGATTAAAGGCGTGCGCCACCAACTCCCAGCTTCTTTCTTTTTTTTTCCAGACGGGTTTCTCTGTGTAGTCCTGGGGGTCCTGAAATTCACTCTGTAGACCAGGCTAGCCTTGAACCTCAGACATCTGCCTTCCTCTGGTTCCTGAGTATGGGGGTTAAAGGGTCCACTCAGCTCCTTTAGTGGGATTTTAATCTTAAAAGACATGAACGCTAACCACGAGTGATTTATTTGTTGGATTGGGACGAACCTTGTAGCATATGCTTGTAAAGATTAAACCCACACCAGTTACCTCTGAGAATTTCAGACTAGAAGGTTTTGGAATTTTGGAATACTGGTTTTTAAAGCCATAATAATACATATTTTCACTTTAAGGAAAGAAGTCATAATTTTTGTACCAGTTTGTATGTTCAGTTTATTAGAATTGAGATTTTTTAATACTTCACACAAGACAATAGATTTCAGAAAATCTATGAACATAAGATATCATTTCAACCTCAGTGGCATTTTGGAAGTAATTGAAAAATTTTTGATTTATTTATAAATATAGTATGAACAAAATAGGAAACACTTTAAAAGACATAGTTCAACTAAGTATATTTTTTTTTGAAATTCAAACCAATTCATTGTAGCCTGAAAAATCAATTGCAGCTGCCTGTTCTTAGTGGCAAATATTCTCACTTGTGATTCTCTTCTTCTATATAGCCCTGGTTATCCTAGAAGTCACTATGTAGATCAGGCTGGCCTCAATTTCAGAGATAGATCCACCTGCCTCTGCCTTCCGAGTGCTGGTATCAAAAGCATGCACCACGAGATAATTCTAAATACATCCTTCATTAGAGGTTTCCTATATTTTCTGACCTGAAGTAAGCTAAATTATTGGAGTGTCCATGGACTTTTCACCAATTCAAATGATGAAATAAGAAAAAACATCATGCATTGTGAGGATTCCAAAGGCCTCTAATTGTTGCTGGATCTGGAAAGACAGGGCTGTGTATCACAAAACGACAGTGCCTATTTCCTTACTATTTCTTTCCGTGTCATAGTTTAATGATCATAGGGTTGGGCAGATACTATTTTTTTCTTCATTTGTTTATCTTTTGTTTTGAGATGGTGTTTTAGATAATCCAAGCTGGCCAAGGCTGGCCTCAACTGTCCAGCCTTCTAGCTTCTACCTTCCAAATGATGGAGTTACAGGCATGCCTAAGCATGTCTGGCTTGACCATTTATTCTTTGGCTTCCATCTTTCATTTAAAAAAGATAAAGCGTCAGTTGTATTCAGGTAATGTTTTAGAGCCTGGAAATTGCACATGGAAAGCCTAGATGGAAAACTTGTTTTGAAGAAGTGTATTTAATCTCTATGAGCAACTGGAAGTCTTTTATATAACTGCGCTAATGGGATTTAACCCTTTTTGAAGATAGCAAACAGCCTAACAGTGCGTGTTTCTGCTGCCTCTGATGAACCTTCTGACACCTCGTGAGGTCCCACTGTGACGCTTCAGAGGTTAAAGCTTTTCCTGCCCATGCACAGGGGTTGCTTTAGTACTGTCCTGTTCAGTTCTATTCTATTGTTTGGTTGGTGTTTGCTGGTTTATTTCTTAGTTGGTGACGGGGTCTTGCTTGCTCTGTAGTTCATGCTGCTCTTCTCATCCCAGTCTCTCAAGTGCAGGGGTGTCAGGCATGTGCCACGGTGCCGAGTGTTTGTGCTGTTTTCTGAAGGTCATGGCCAATGCTGCACAGAGAGATAAACCTTATATGCGTGTCTGCACATGTCTGTGTGTGTCTGCGCATGTCTGTGTGTGTCTGCGCATATCTGTGTGTGTCTGCGCATGCACGCTATGACATGGGTGTGAAGGACAGGGCAAGTTTCAAGAGTGGGCTCCCCTCTACCTTGTTGAGGCAGGCTCTCTTGTTAGCTAGCTGGTCCGTCTTACTTTAGGATTCTGGGGTTGCAAATGTCTGCAACTGCATCTAGTGCCTTTTATATATAAAAATGATATTTTTCGTGTTGGCTTTAGGGATCAAACTCAAGTTGTCAGAATTTAAAGGCAAAAATTTTATCCACTGTTTTTGTTGTTGTTTGAGACAGGTCATCTCTGTGGGTAGCTTTGGCTATCTTGGAACTCAGAGATCTGCCTGCCTTTGCAGAGATTAAGGTGTGTACTACCATGCTCATCTATGAATACCTAGTTTATGACTTAAAGTGAACTGGTCATAAAATGATAGAAATATGAAACTAGACAATGGGGGTGGTTTTATTTCCTGCCATACTGCACATACCAAGATGCTATGTAAGTTTTGCAAATTGATCGAAGGTTGTCTTTCTTGGGGATGAGCACCTTACCCTACTGCACCACCTTGACAATGTATTTTAAAGTGGATAGACTCTTAAGAATAGCTTCCGATTACCAAGGATTTCCGAGAAAATTCTGTCTTTTGTAATCCTCGGAATTGTCTACTATGTTTATGTTTATCAAATAGCAAGTTATATTATGTATGTTCATTAACACTGTACTAATTTCTTTGTAGTAAGCTCTCTAATTTAGTTGATAATTGATAACAGGAGCAATAAACACTTCTAGTGTAAAAAATACGCAGTTTGGATAGAGTCTACTCTAGCTATATCTGTGAGATATCAAAGGAAAACAAGTTTGCTTACATTGGAAGACCAGGTTTTCTAGGCACAAAATGACTGTGTGGCTGTATACTACTAAATGGTAATCAATATGTGATAAAAAAGTTCCATCACAGGACTCATTCAGGGAGATGAAAGTCAGCAGAGGACCTGGAGTGGCCCCAAGAGGACCCAAGATAGTGTCCCCAATCCATATGAAATGCTTCTGCCTAATTGTAGTGCTAATCTTTGGGGTGGGAGTGGTCACGCCTCCTTTCCTAGTTGCCAGGTTATTTACTTAGCTGTTTGCAGGTTGTTTCTTCAGCTGTAAAACCTGCTGTTAACCTCTTCCAGTGATCTTACTGAGGATTAAATGACTTAACACAAATCAAGTTCCTGGTAGAATATGAATATATATATATACGTTGAATGCCATGCAAGCCCAAAAGTCCCTGGTGCTGTTGGATCTACTCAGGGACTGCTTAATTTTGGGTCAAGGCACTGGGTACAGCCATTTCTCTTCTGCCATACCAGAGGGCTCCTGGTTTGGAAATTGGGTGCAAAATCCCATACATGACATCTATTTGTGTGCAGAGGTTAGCAGAACTCTGAGACATTGTGAGTAGAAGATGACTGTCCTACTCCTCTATGGTCTTGCTGTAAGGTAAACGAGTCACCTCTAACGTGGTAGAGGTGGAGGGAATGGAGTTTTTAATCAGGAGCAGGGTGTGTAACTGTCTACCTATGCAGTAGTGGAGACACTTAACCCTGCTTGCAAGTGGGGGAGAAAATGAAAAGAATCACCGAGCACAATGTGATTCATTTATTGTTGAGAGCCTTTTAGCCTTTCTTTTATTAGTATGCCAAACAAGTCTTATTTATGCCAAATAATTAAGTCTATTATTAATGGAAAGGTATGAGGGTGGGGAGAGAATGAGTTCCGGAAACTTTTTTAGAACTGAAAAGCTCACTAATTACCTTACAATATGGCAAGTGTATTCAATAATAGAAGTCCCGTAAAGGAGGGTCACATCGCAGTAAACTTGAATCTTTTTTTTTCTGTAACCCTGACCTGGGTTTAAATTGGGGACATACAAGCAAAGAAAATTTTTAGTCTCTGCGGTAGCTGGAGGGGCTTTATTGAGTGACCTCTGTCTCTTAGCTACTGCTGTAGGCTTTGGAATTGTTGTCTAGACTCTCCATTAGCTGTTGAGCATCTCTGTGTTCCCATTTGAGCATACCATCCACAGTGTTCCATTGCACATACAGAGAAACCTCAAACACCCCAACTAGGTAACACACCATCAGTGTCTTCCAGCCCATCCTTCCCCCATACCAAAGCTGATTTGACCAAATGAAATGGAGTTGTAAAGCTTTCCCACCCTTGCAGAGTCTGGGCCAGGTGAAGGCTACCATTGCATCCTTTCTCTCAAGTTCATCTGTGTCTTCCGCCGCTGCTCATCACCAGTTGTCCTATAACCCAAGCACGTAGAGTTTTGAACCTAGTCATCTTTAGCACTCATTTATGATGGTGTGGAAATGATTGAGATGGATTTAAAATAAATAGGGGTCCTGTCTGTCTCAGGATGCTTGGCATTCTAGGGAACTAAAATAATTTCCCCCCATTTGGTGGGTCTTGGGATGGAACTCATGTCTTCCATGAGCTGAGTACTTGCCGTACAACCGAGCTACACCCTACAGCTGTTAGTGATGACTATCAAAATTAATGTTTTAGGAGTCAAACAGAGAATCCCCAAAGCACACACTCCATTTGCCACCAGAGTGATGATGTCATTACATCTGCAGCCTCCAGGTACTCCCAAGAGGTGGAGTGTCAGAAGAGTTGAAAGGGCAAATGACATCTTTGGTATCATTGAGAAGATAGTTTTAACCTCTTGTTCTCCTACCAGACTTAGTAAGCTATTGTTTTAAATATCATCACTCTCATGATAGCTACTCTCTCATGTGGATTAAAGTTTGAGAAAGTTTGATACCAACTGAATACTAACCCTACATAGAATTTCCTTTTCTTCTGTCTTAGGTTTTCTTTTGTTTTGTATAATTGCATGGAACCTAGGGCCTTGTTCATGTCATACACTGAACTTTATAGCCGGTTTCCATTCACAGCTTTATGATGGAGTCTCACTACAGTACCTGGACTGGCCTTAAGTTGGTTGCAATCATTCCATTCCCATCTTCTGAGATGAGATTATAGTGAGCTTCACCAGGTCTAGCTTCAACTTCGGATGCTTTCAAGTCACTAAGTGGAATAGTGAGGCAGATACCGAAAGGCACAGAAGCCCTTCTTGGTGCCCTAGCTCTTCTCAGTCAGTGCCTTTGGCTACACTCCTGGCTCAGGGTGGGAAGAGGCACTGGTTATGAAGTGTGAAGGATAGCTTGGATATTTGTGTAGGGCGCTAGGTATAGGGCACGGGATGTCTCAGTAATCCATCAGTCACTACTTCCCCAGTACAAACTATACACACACACACACACACAGAGAGAGAGAGAGAGAGAGAGAGAGAGAGAGAGAGAGAGAGAGAGAGAGAGAGAGAGAGAGAGAGACTGACTGACTGACTGACTGACTGACTGAGACCCTTTGGAGTATGATAGAATTTCTGAAGATCTCAGCATTTTCTCTACCTCTGTCTGGTGCCACCTTGCCCTCAACCACCTTGAGTTTCCTCTAAGGGCCAGCAGGTCTCATTGGACCTGCACAGCTGAAGTCAGAGTATCAAGGAGATCATATCCAAAGGAAAGCCTGGAATTGTTGCTTTTACAATCTTACTTGATTGAGCTAGGGGTAATGGAAGAAAAGTGATAGATTCTAATAGTAGCTGTTATTTGTGGAGCCCAAGTTTTGTCTTCATTAACCCTCACAAAAACGTAGAGGTCAATGCACCAATATTAGAACGTTCCAGAAGCAGAAATAAACAAAGGCTATGTTGTCCACCCAACTTCACACCAATTCCCTTAGCCCTTTGAGGACCCTGGGTTTGTATCCACTTTCTGATCCCACAGTGGTTGCCCTTAACTTTTGAGCAAATGACCTTTATCTATAGTCCTGTGCCTCAAATACTAGTGTATGAACACACCAACGTGTGAGATGATGCTCACATGTACACATGTATGCCTGATGCAGCTTCCTACAGATTATTTTATTCAAAGTGTGGTGCATTAACCCTCAGCATTGGCGGGCTGCTCACTTGATTAAATGTGAAGAGTTCCACTGAGTCACCGTGAGGTCTCCAGATGGACTGTAGGTATATTAGGCTCTGAAAACATAGATTTTGTTTGTTTTTCAAGACAAGGTTTCTTTGTGTATGTAGCCTAAGCTGTCCTGGAACTTGCTCTGCAGACCAGGCTGACTGAAAACTCACAGAAATCTGCCTGCCCCACATCCTGATTGATGTGGCACCACCACCCACCCGAGAAGTGTAGCTGGATCTCCCTAAAGTTTGAAGAGAGAATTAAGTCAAGTAGGACTTTCCCAGCCTAGAAATATGTAGTACCTATAATAACAAAAATGAAAAAAACTCTTAAAATAATAACTTTATCTATGCATTTATGACATCATAATTACAGGCATATTCTTCAGGACCACCTCATCTGTAAAGACGGGGCATATTTTCTGTAGTCATCTTGAGGTTGGCTCGCAGTGTGTTTTATTAAAAGCAAGCAAAGACTGAGGGTCCCCGTGCAAGACTGTGGCTTGTGGGAGAGTCTAATTTGTACTAGGGAGCAAAGGTCATGTGGAGGAGCTCATCAATGCACTCACTCCAGGATGAGATCAATCTCCATACTTCATCGTATTGATCCGAGAGCTCATTGGTACTCTCCTCCTTGAACTGGTTGCGTGGTGTGTGAATGGAGACGGATAGCTCTTAGCCTGAGGATGCTATCAGGGAGGATGCGCTCACCCTCATTTAGGCATCCTGTCTGTCTCCTAGCATTAGGATCTTCTCCTTGTTTAGGAAGTACTTGGAGAAAAGGATTTAACAGAATAGGTTGCCTTGCTACTGTGGATCTTTCTGAAAAATGTCTACAAAATGCCACTTCTCATGTCAGATATGAAAAACAACCAACATCTTAGTCCTTGGTCATCAGAACATTGAGCAAAGAGTCCTGTAGTACTCATTTAGAAAGTCCATGTGGGCGGGGAAGTGACAGGAAGGATTATACTAAACCCATTTTGAAGGTGAAGAAAATCTTCGATATGTAAGATTCAAAGTCTTGGTGCTTTTCCTGTGCCACCTTTGTACAGGCAGATGGTCCCACTGAGGAGGAGGGTGCGGTAGGCTCTTCAGCCAGATTCTCAAGTCTCTTCGAGCCACTGGAATGATATGAGGATATCTGAGGTGCTTTGATCTGAATAACCATGTTTAGGCTGCTGCTGAAAAATGCAGCAACAGGCGAGGCTCAGCTGGTGTAGAACAGTGCTGTCTTGGTGCAGCTGGCCTTGGGCTGGGAGCAGGTTAGGTCCACCGGCACATTATTGTTAGGTCCTCTCTCCTGGGAGGGAGCTGTGATTATTGCTGGATATTCTCTAGGGAAAGGTCTTGAATCATAAAGACTTTAAAATACTTTTCAGTCAGGAAGATTCCCAATAGGTTATGATAGCAAGTACTACATGTTGGATAATATTAGAAGATTCTGATCATAGTGATGTCTGTTTAAAACTCTTCAGTGTTCAAACCCCCCCCTACTCCACAGCGCTGTTCAACACTTATGTACAATATTTATATGAGGGGCTGTATGAAAATTTGGGGTCGGGTTAAAGCAAAGGAGGTGTGTCTTGCCCATAGTAGGCAGGCACCCTGGCACTGAGGTACATCCCCACCCCTTGGTGTGTGAAAACAGAATTGTATGATGATGGCTGCTTATGGTGATCTTCTCCCATGCATCTGTATCTATCTGGACAACGTAGACGCCATTGGCAAGGTAGTTAATTCAGCTAGACTGAATCACCTTCTTGTTTGTCATAAGTAACTAGCCCACTTTAGCTAAGCAGCCTGCCAGCTGTCACCGGGATGCACTGAACAGCACATATGAATAGGCATGTGCACAAGAAGCCCCAGGGGACCACACAGCTCTGTCTCTGAAGAACACTATCCCTCCCGTCACTGTGTATGTACGTGGAAACGGTAAATGACTTCTTCCTATTAATAAATAACATATCTGTTTCCATGGATCCATTCATCAAGCAAATTTTGACTGTATGAAACCCTGAGGAATACAGTTGTCTCCATCCCCCCTTTTTGAGAGGGAGCAAGGATTCCATCACTACTCATCCCTAAGAGAAAAGCATTATGACAGTCCTTATCTCTCTCTTTACATGGGAATCAGTGTGAGTGTGGGACTCAGTCCTTGCACTCCGTTCAGCTACCATTGTTGCAGTGTATGTTCCGTATATCAGGCTATCTGCTAGTTCATAAGTTCTTAGGTTTTGCTCTTTCTTCAGTGCCTGCACTCGATGACAAACGCAGTAGTTGTAGATTTTAGTCTGTCTGTCTGTCTGTCTAGGTATATTTATTTCTATTTTTGATCTTTTGAGGCAGGGTTTGTCTGCATAGCTCTGGCTATGCTGGAACTCACTCTATAGACCAGGCTGGCCTGGAACTCTCAAAGATCCGCCTACTTCTGTGTTTCAAGTGCTTGGGACTAAAGGTGTGCTCTACCACTACCCAGCAGTTTTAGATGTTTATTAAAGAGTGACCAAAGGAAAGAATACCTGGAAATAACGGAAAGTGAAAGGAACTGGCTTGGATTAATCTACATGAGCCTTCTTTGCCTCATGGGGGTTTGCTCAAGTGGGCATTCCTCTGTCTCATGGCTTTGTACTGGATGAGTGTTTGGGAAGGGAGCAGACAGCATATAGACTGCAGGCTCTTTTTAAAATGCTTTCTCCATATTTATTTTCTTGTTTGGGGCGGGGGACATTACCTTCCACAGCACCACTAAGCAGGTCAGAGGACGACAGGAAGGAGTTGGTTCTCTTCTTCCCCTCTGTGAGTTTGGGGATTGAACTGAGGTCATCGTCTGGGTTGGCACTGAGCTATCTTACTGGTCCAGCATGGCTTTCTCTCTAAGTCAGTGGTTCTCAGCTTTCCTGGTGCTGCGACCGTTTAATACAGTTCCTCATGTTGTGGTGACCTCCAACCACAGCCACTTCATACCTAATTTTGCTAATGTTATGAATCCTAATGTAAATATCTGATACACAAGATGTCTGATATTCGACCACCACGGGGGCTGCAACGGACAGGTTGAGAACCACTTGTCTTATGATGTAATTGAAACAATATGAAAACGGAGATCGTGGTAAATATACTATCGGGCATACTTTCTTCACACAGGTACAGAAGAGATAGGCATGATGTAGCTAAAACTGACTCTAAAGTCACTACAGGATCTTTCTTTAACTGGCAAAAGGTAGAAACTGTTTGAGACTTGTGTTTGCTGAACAGTGTATTCATGGTAATAGTGACCTTGCTTTAGGTCTATGCCTTTTAGTGGAGGTTTAGGGTCTATACTCCACGATGCTAAGCTATAAATAGCTAAACAGGACACTGGTTAGACATAGCCACTAAGTCCACCCATAGGTAGGTCTCTGCAATTGAGAGAACTGGTTCTTTCAGTGAAGACTTACTAGGGGACTGTCTAAGTCACTGTTCTACTGCAAAGTGTCTTATAAAAGAGAGCGTTTAACTGGGGACTCGCTTAGAGAAAAGAGTGTGGGGGGAGGAGAGACAGACAAACAGACACAGAGAGAAAGATGGGAGGTGGGCAGGGCCCTTTTAAAAGGGAATGTAGTGAATATGTTAGTGGCTGAAGCTGAGGACATAGCCTGTCAGAACCCCAAGCGCAGACCACTATACTAACAAAATATACCTCCTCCAACAAGGACACATCTAATCATTCTAATCCTTTCAAATAGTGCCACTCCCTAGTGAGGAAGCATCCCAATATATATGAGCCTGTGGGGCCATTTTAATTCAAACCACCACAAGGCCCAAGGAGCTAGGAGCCTCGCTGAGCGATGGGACAGGGCTAAAGGTGGTTTCACGTGGTGGGCCATCGAGGCTCACCAGGGCCAGGTGTTTCTTACAGGTTGCTGGCACATGCTGCCCAGTGTACCATGACAGTGAAAATGCCATTCACTTTCCTATGCTGGTCTTTGTAAGCTACTACAAAGGGGGGGGCGCTCAAGGATCAAATTAAGTTCTGCGTGCCTAAAAATATTGAGACAAGAGCTGGGTAACTCTGTTACTTAAACACATACTCAAGTTTTGGATTTTCAGAAACAGACAGTGTATCTTCTATCTCGAAATTTCTGCATTTTCATCCTGTAATCCCAAGGAGCACTCCCTTCTCCTTCAGAGCATAAAGCCAGACTCCCTGTGGGATTAAGCAGACACCATCTCTCCATCCTCAGCTGCCTTCCCAGTCTTCCCCCAGGCAGAGAGCATGCTAAACTCTGTTATTTGGTGCTTGTTTTTGCAACTTCCCAAAGGTCTCTATTTCCCAAGTCATAAATGTCTTTACATTTAAATAGAGAAATTATATTGCTGTCAATATATTTCCTTATTTGAGGTAAATTGGGATGTTTATGGTCAGCCTTCTATTACTGTGACAAAATACCTGATACATCCACTTAGTCAGAAGAAACTATTTTGGCTAGTGTGTCAAAGGTTAGAATTGTGGTCAAACCTATTCTATTCACTTTTGGACCTTTGACAGGTTGATGGTACATAGAATTATGGGAGCTTACAGTGGAGGAGGCTATTTACCTATGATGATTACGGTGGAGGGCACATCTGAACAATCCCTTCAAGGGGTATTGACATCCTTCCATTAAATCCCACCCCCCAAAGGTCCCATCACTATCCAGTGGCACTATCAGATTTGGACCAAACCTTTATCCTAGGAGTTTCTGAAGAACATGTAAGACCCAAACTATAACAGGGTTTTTGTTTGTTTACTTTTCTAGACAGGGTTTCTCTGTGTAGTCTTGCATGTCCTGGAACTGGATTTGTAGATCAGACCGGCCTCAAACTCACTGAGATCTTCCTGCCTGTGCCTCCCAAGTGCTGGAACTAAAGGCGTGCACCACCAGTGCCAGGTAACATATTTCTCTATGACTAGTGTAGTTAAATTCCACTGGGTGGGATGCCTGCATTCCTCTGCTATTTCTGGCACCCGTAGTCAGGGTACTGTGAAATTATGCCCACCCATCCTGATGATGCCACCCATCCTGAATTTTTTCTTCTGCAAAATGAAGTCATTGAATCAGAGGTAGTTACCAGATCCTTTCAGTCTTGAGCATGCAACTTCTAGTTAATCAGAAACTATGAGCCTAGAGTTAGGACCAGGGTGTGACTCGGCATGGAAGATTTTGGGTCAACAGTCAGTCTGAGCAGTAAGTGCTGGGGGTGCTGTTCACACTACCACTGACAGGGGTTTTCCTGGTACCTGTTTAGCATCATTGTGCTATGTTTGGAGCACTGGGGTAGATATTTCCAGATACACACTGTTGGAAAGCTTTAATGAAGCAAACATTGTTTGGTTTACCTAGAAATGACCTTTTTGCACCTTGAGGTCAAACTTCCAAACCGGGAGCTCTGGCCCATGCCAGGCTCTTCTGTGACCCCATCTCTGGGGTCTCTGAAGATAGAGCAAACCTACATTTGGCACTGTGGTGACCTGAAAGAGGAATTTGAATAATGTGAAGGGACAAGTCCTGTTGTGTATTCCTGGGGAGCATGAAATAAAAATTCTCCTAGGAATTTTTGTGCCCAGAGAATTCCCATCATCAAACAGTCCCTAGGGCCTGTGGCTTCATTTCTGTCCTAATTTTAGTTGTGTTTTTGTCGAGAGATATTTAGGCCACTAGGGTGTTTTTGTTTTTTGGCTTTTTTTTCCTTCTATTTTTGGCTAACTGCCTGATGGAAGCAGCCAGCCAAAAGGGACCAAGGACATGTTAGCCTGTGAACACTTTTTTTTTTTAAGACTGAAAGGCATTCTAGAAAGGACAATTGTTAAGTTACTGTAGAGGGCACAGTATGCTCTGTAGAAGAATATGCCTGCCTTGTCTCCTCCACCCTGTCATCTCAAGGAACTCAAATGTATTTTTCTATTTCACCAAGAATGGAACAGCCAGAACCTTCTTCCATCCATGTCTTAATCTAAGATGCTAAACGATGGGCTTATCACATCCCTAGAATCCTCCCCTGCCCTGAGGCATGCTTATTGTTTGCTTGTTTGTTTCTTTGTTTGTTTGTTTTTTCGAGGCAGGGTTTCTCTGTGGCTTTGAAGACTGTTCTGTAACTTGCTCTTGTAGACCAGACTGGTCTCAAACTCACAGAGATCTGCCTGCCTCTGCCTCCCGAGTGCTGGGGACATGCTTACTGTTATGGCAGTCACTAGAAGGGAGAACTACAGACATTAACGTCATTTCCTGATTATGAAGATGTCACCATAATTACATACAAATCCTTTCTTGACATTGTAAGCCAACAAAAAATGCATAGTCTTCTTAGGATTTCTATTGCAGCAACTTGGGTTTATGCAGCCATTTCTATACTGTTTCAAAACAGACTTGCTGATAATCTGATATTCTTACAATGTTTCTGACCCTTCTCAGGTGTTCCCTGAGCCATAAATGCAGGCAAGATGATATTTATGTATCTGTTGGGAATGTGTTCCCTGTGATCCATTGATGTGTGCATTGTGTTCAGTTTTGTTTTGGGGCAATGACAATATAAATGAACATGTTAACATGGAAGAGGGAAATTTTCACAAGCTCTTACACATAGACCCAGTCACTAAGCCAGGGAAGGTGGCTCATGCCTTTAATCCCAGCAGGATTAAGGCAGGCCTGGTCTACTAGTCCAGTTCCAGGATAGCCAGGGCTGCACAGAGAAACTCTAGGGGTGGGACCTCGGGATAAGCACCAAACCAGGTCAGGTGTTCATGAATCTTCAGGGTACTCAGAATATGTTGTTTAGCCAGGTGGTATTGGTGGCGCACACCTTTAATCCCAGCACTTGGGAGGCACAGGCAGGTTGTTCTCTGAGTTTGAGACCAGCCTGGTCTACAAAAGCTAGTTCCATGACAGACTCCAAAGCTACACAGAGAAACCCTGTCTCAAAAAAAAACCCAATAAAAGAAAAAAGAATCTGTTGTTTAGTTTTATTGCTGATTGGGAATTTATTTATAATCTGACATGATAGTGGTTTTAGTTTAACTAGTCCCTATCTTTAAAAATTTTTTAATTTAAGTATATGGGTGTTTGTATGTATAGTATATCTTTTTTTTCGAGACAGGGTTTCTCTGTATTGTTTTGGAGGCTGTCCTGGAACTCGCTTTGTAGACCAGGCTGGCCTCGAACTCACAGAGATCCACCTGCCTCTGCCTCCCGAGTGCTGTATGTATAGTATATCTTCACACCAGAAAAGGGAATTGAATCATACACAATTATAGACAGTTGTTAGTTTTCATGTGGGTGCATGGAATTGAACCTGGGTCCCTTCTGGAAGAACAGCTAGTGCTCTTAACTGCTGAGTTATCTCTCCAGCCCCTCATGTGGGAGTTATTTAAGTGTGTAGGTATTTTGCTTACATGTAAGTCTGTGCACCACTTGCATGCCTGGTGCCCAAGGAAGTCAGCAAAGGGCACCAGAATCCCTAGAACTGGATGGTTCTGAGCTGCCATGTGGGTGCGGGTAACTGAACCCGGGCCAGTAGTCTTAACCACTAAGATAACTCCTCAGCTTTCATGCAGAGGTTTTGAGAAAGGATCTCTCTATGAAGCCCAGGCTGAACTTGAGGCTAAGCCTTGGGAGAGCTGGAATTACAGGCACTCACCTGTAATAACTGATTTGAATATGTGTTGAATAGTGACATTTAACATTTACATACTCTGTGAAGCCTCAGGCATCAAACTCCGAGTTATCTCTGAGTACTTCGCATTTACATCCTGGCCTGAGTACAACTTTACAGAAAGCAGGACTTCATTTACGTCCCAGAAACAAGGCATTATGCACTCACGGATAGTCTGGGTAATATTCAGAAGCACGGGACTAAAGAAAAGTTAACCATTTTTGATAGAAGTTCACTCAGACAAGTTCCAGACACCCCAAACTTCCTTCCTTTCTTCCTAGAGGTCTCTTGATGACTGGGTATCTACTGTTGGACATCCACAGTGCTTCCCGTAGGGGATCATGAGGCCCAGGACCGTGCTAAGCCACACCTGAGTGGCTCCCAATGGTGTTTATTAGTCTTCTGTCCACGGTGTCCTAGACATTGCCTGAGGGCTTCTTCTCTACTTCTCATTCATCGATGGGGGCCAGCTGGAGAGGACAAGCTACCCTACGACGGCCGCTCTCCTTTATTCCAGGTTGTGGTGATGCTGTAGGTGGGGGAGTTTTCCTTTTTGACTCTGTGCTTATGAAGGATTATTATTGCCCATATTTTATTTTTCCAAGTCTATAGAGCCTCGTGTTTTCAATCCCTAGTTAAGGGTTTGGTAAAAATCAGCTTTTGTAGGTGAACTTGTTAAAAAGTACAGGCATGACCAGTATGGATGGAGCTGATCAGGGAGGACTTCAGAAGGAGGCAGCTTTTTGAATGGGAATGTGTGAGTGTTCTTGGGAGGGCTGATACTATATTAATATTCCTGGTCACTAAGATCATGAACTTTTCAAATCCTGACTCTTCAGTTTAGCAGAACCCAGTTGCAAAAACTGTGTAACTTTTGTGCTTCAGTTTCCGCATTAGCAAAATAGGGATCATGTTCAGTCTGCCTTACCAAGTGCTGTGGGGATGAAAGGAGTTCATCGATGTAAGCATTGTTTTATTTGCTTATCTTTTAATGTATAATAGCTGGGTCTCATGACGCATGTCTAATCCCAGCCTCATTGGGAGACTGAATCAGGGAGACCTTATGTTTAATGGCCATATGAGCTACAGAGTGAGTTCAGGAATGCCTGGGAAACTTAATAGGACCTGTGTCAGTCAGTCAGTCAGTCAGTCAGTCAGTCAGTCAGTCATTCAATCAATCAATGAAAATAATTGAGAATATAGCTCAGTGGTAGAAAGCTTGTATAGCATGCAGGAGACTCTAAATTCAATATCTGGATG
This sequence comes from Mesocricetus auratus, assembly GCF_017639785.1. Classification (NCBI taxonomy): domain Eukaryota; kingdom Metazoa; phylum Chordata; class Mammalia; order Rodentia; family Cricetidae; genus Mesocricetus; species Mesocricetus auratus. The sequence goes on from NW_024429266.1 coordinate 52,738,931, forward strand.
GGCGTTGGTGGTACATACCTTTAATCCAAGCACTCAGGAAGCAGAGGTAGGCAGATCTCTGTGAGTTCGAGGCCAACCTGGTCTATAGCGTGAGTTCCAGGACAGCCTCCAAAACAATACAGAGAAACCCTGTCTTGAAAAACCAAGGGGGGAAAAGGTGTTAACATGGTCTATAAAGCCCTTTCGTTAGGGAAAGCTGTCAGGATGAAAGCCTGGCACAGAATTTGACACTACTTCCTGTTAGTTGCTATAGTCCAGTGTGCCCACAGGGGGATGACAGCAACTAACAGGTGATGCTCCTGAGAGAGCTACAATGACATGGGGATAGGAAGGAAGTTACCAGAACTCCTTCTTTTATTTCTGGACCCATGTGCAAGGTAACACATCCACAGGAACAGAGCTGATTTCCACTATCACAGATAACTCTCATTAGCTGCTGGCTCCTGCAGCCATCCCGACTGGGATATCAGCCCGCACACTGATAACTGTCCAGTGCACACCTGTCCACTCGTGTGTGCTGAAGCACCTTGGAGGAGGGTCTGGGGAATCTGGAAGAAGTTGAAGTCCAGATAAACAAGATGCATATACCAGATGATTCTAATTTCTGCCTTTAGGATGGATTCCAGCAAGAGAGTGTGTGTCCACTGTCTCAATCCTAGGTTCTGGGGTGTGCTTGGTGGTCTTGGAAGGGGGAGTGTATGAAGACCCTCCTCCACTGGTGACTTGTGGAAATGAAAAGGAAAAGGCAGATGGGTAATTAATACCTTCTGCTCCCTTCCTTGGATAGTTGGCTTCCATGGAAGGCTTGATGGAGACCCCTTGCCATTTGGGAAGTATAGAAAGGGCCAGCATAGCTTAGATCCTAGGACATTGTTACCAGATGGGTCCTTGTATTGTGAACAACAGCAATACAATTAGAAGCATGTTGTACTACTCTGGTTATCTGGGATGCGGAAGAACTATAAATCTACGAGCATTGAATCAACTGACTAGAGATTTACTAGCTGTTAGTTCTCTGCCTCAGTATTCTTTTTATTGCTTGTTTAATTATTGTTAATGTGAAATCATTTTTTTTCTTGGACTTTTTAGCGGTTTTCTAAATGGGTTTCAGATAATCATCTGTGTTCTTTATAAAACACTACACGCCTAAGGTAGCCATGTGTCTGTATGCTTAAAGCAGGTTCTATTGAAATTTTTTGACTTTCGGATGCTTTGGGTTTCAGTTTTTCTCATTGCTTTTGAATATACACATACAAACGTCACTATTGTTGCAAAATGAAATGGTGACCTTCCTTTGGAGATTTGTTTGCCTGGGCATTGTTTGTAGTAATGATGAAGAATGTTTAATAATAGCTCATACATGGGTACCTGCCTGTGTATGTGTGTGCACGCTCACATTTATTATTTTTGAGGGAATGATTTGTGGGTAAAGGTCAGGATATTTGGCAGGCCTCTGCTCTCCTGCCCCATGGGTCCCAGGAATCGAACTCAGGTCATCAGGCTTGGCAGCAACTGTTGCAGCCCACTGGGCTATCATCAGACCTGGTTTTTTTTTCCTATGTTTTTCTTTTCTTTCATTTTTAAACTACATTTGGATTCAGGAGTCATTCTAACAGAAGTCAATAAGGGAAAGCAGGGATTTACTTAAAAATTCTACATGTTCTGGGCATAGTGTCACATGTCTTTTCTCAAGTGGCAGAGGTGGAAAGATTTCTAAGTTCAAGGCCAACCTGGTCTACATGGTGAGTGCTAGACAGGGCTACACAGAGAAAACCCACCCCAAAACTAAAAGTCAAGAATCAAACAAACAAATAGATTCTACAGAATGAAGTCTGTGTGCCCACCTTTCTGTGGCCCTGGAGTACTGGTGGAATGGGCCTTTGGCTACCTGGTTGACAGTCTGCTCCTGTCACTGGAGTCTGAATTCTGAAAAGCACAGATTATGTCTTATCTGTCTGTCCCTCACCTCATCCACCCCCTCCCCCAAATTGATAGTGGAATGTCTTCCTTAGTTTTCTTTTTTTTCCCTCAAGACAGGGTTTCTCTGTATTGTTTTGGAGGCTGTCCTGGAACTTGCTCTGTAGACCAGGCTGGCCTCGAACTCACAGAGATCCGCCTGCCTCTGCCTCCCGAGTGCTGGGATTAAAGGCGTGAGCCACCAATGCCCGGCTCTTCCTTAGTTTTCTAAAGGCTCAACTGAAATGATTCATGGTGTAATAAAAGCCTCTGCAACTGAGAACAGGAAAGGGGCATACCAAGTCCCACCCCTATCCAAGACGCTGTTTTCAACTGATACCTGCTTAAGAGGGAAAATCAGTTTTCTCCAATTGATTGACACTGGGTATGTCACCATACTCCAGGGCAGGCACCGTGTTCAGGATTACTAAATCCAGACAAAGTGGACTCTGGTTTTCTGTGTTTTGTTGTGGTAGTTACGGCATGTTGTGTTTGTTTTTGTTTGAAAGGTGTGTTTATTTGTCTATTTATCTATTTAAATTAAAAGAGAAGGTGGAAGGCACATTAACTTGATTGGGTAGTGAGGCGGGAAGGATTCGGGAAAGGAGATGGCCAAATCCAAAAAACAAAACAAACTCCCTGCAAGACGGAAAGTGAAATAGTAGTTCAGCCAGTTTCTTACCTGTTCAGAGTTGAGGGGAGGGCTACCAAAAAGGCTTGATAACTTGAATGTGGAGTTGAGAAAGATCTACGTTTTTCCTCTTCAGGTTGACTGTCAGGTCCTCTCGGCACGAGAGTGCTCACACTTCTAATGATTAACAGGCTGGGGTGTGGGAAGCCGTGCTGCATGGCAGGATGAGACTTGTGTTCCTTTACACCCTCATCTATAATGTCAGGATAAATAGTTTCTCTGATGAGTAACTAGTTTCTGAGATAAGCTATCTTATTACAACAGATAGCCTGTGCTTATAGGGGGTGCTGTTGCTAGCCACCAGCGAGACGTTTCTCTCTGCAATGGGACTGATAGCTAAGCTGTCCTCCTCCTGGCCTCCCCAAATGCCACCCTAAACATTACAGCATTACTGCTAGCAGAATTTCTGCATAAAACATAAGCTAGTTTTTCCTTCTGGCTCTTGGTAGGCATCTCTTTAAAGCTCATAAGAAAAAAAATTATATATCTATATATATATAACACAAATTACATATATATACACACATATGTATGTATAGATACATATGCCCCCATGTATATATATTATAAATTGCCAGCACTTGTTATCCAGCTCCTTTTAATTACTGTGCTCATGAAGGCGATGTCATCCAGAGCAGCGTGAAGCTACACTCTCACCAATTTCAAGATGTCATAAAATATCACAGACTCAGTGATGGAATACTGGTGTCGAACCATCAGAGGGCATTCAAACAAAGGCTTAATTGCTCAGGAGGGCTTTTGAAATCATAGTCAGTCCAGAAGCCCTTACCAAGGGCCAGCTTCTCGTGCAGACCACCAGGACATGTGTGAGAAGGGGCAGCCATGCGTGGCTGGTCACTGTGTGCAAAGACAGTCATTTCTTTTACAAGGGCCGAAGGAGCCACAGGGAGAAAGCAAACAACCACAGAGGAGGAAGCGATTCGGGCATTGGTTCCTTCATTTAAAAGGCATCCTGAGCCTCTTAGAGGAGGACAGACGGATGAACAATTAGGATTTATTGTGAAACAGACAAGGTACAGGAGATTGGAAAATCAAAACGACACTCAATGTAGAAGTGGACACCTGTTCCATTTCCAAAGCTGGGGGTCGGGTAGTGGGGATGGGACAGAACTGAGCAGGTCTGAATGTGGGCCCTCAACTCTGAAGGACTGGGAGAGGTCAGAGTTCTGTGCTGCAGTGTCATGGTGCAGTCACCATGGCAAGCTCTGACAGCAGCCGTGTCTCATAGGTTACGTGTGGAAAATGGGTATCAGTTGAAAACTAAGGGAGGGGTGGGGGACCCAGGAAACATGCTTCCTAATGCCCACTCACCTTCCTCATTTCCATGACAGTCCCCTTTACTCTTTCATTATACAAAGGACTTAAAAATCATTTTTAATTATGTGTGTATATGTCTGTGTGTAGGCATGTATACACGCATGCAGATACCCAAAGATGTCAGAGGAGTTAGATCTCTCACAACTGGAGTATCAGGCAGTTGTAAACCACCTTACATGGTTTCTATAAACCCTGGAAAAGTAGTGCAGGATCTCACTATGTAGTTTTGTCTGACCTGGGATTTATACCAGGCTGGGCTTAAACTCACAGATCCATCTGCCTCTGCCTCCCAAGTGCTAGGGTTAAAGGCGTGCTCTGTCACAATCAATTTTCGTGCTGTCTAACTAGACTCCTAAGCCAGAATCCCTCTTCCTTACCAGTATGTGGACTTTGGAAGTCTGCCTGGCCCCACCTCCTGGAAGTTCTGTACAATGTTCTCCTGGGTGGTCATTGTTGGAAAGATGATCTCAAAGTACAATTTTTGGGCTTCCCTGAAAAGAGAGCTAAATAAATAACTAGAGAAAGATTCATATCACATTTAAAAAACTGAATGGAGCCAAATTACCACTGTAGACTGATAAATCTGAAATGAGATGCTGATAGCATATGGGGATGCAATAAAACCCTGAGGAGTAGTTTGCACTTTGCTCTGAAATCACCCTTAGCATATGAGAGAGAGAGAGGAGAGAGAGGAGAGAGAGAGAGAGAGAGAGGGGGGGGGGGGGGAGAGCGCTCAGGGTGCAGTGACATGCCTGTTGCTAGGTTGTGGGCCAGCGGCTCACCGGCAGCCAACCCTGGGCAGAGGATAAAGTACCTAGCTACTGGGCAGTCCTGCCCCCAACCCCCCAGCAGCAGCACATAGCACTCTGGAGACTTGCCTCTAAAGAAGGAAGTGGACTCCCACTTTCACCTGTCCTGCTGGGTATTGGGCCAAGCAAGTGATTTCCACAGTGACAGGGACTGCTTACCTTGTTTATCCTTTTTATCCCAGAGCCCCACACTTAGTCCCACTAAATCATTAACTCAAAAATAGCCACTTGGGCTTGCGTAGTGGCAAAGCATTTGCTTAGGGTCCTGGGTTCAAATCCCATTCCTGAAAACACAGATGGAATTCTGAGTGGCATCCTTTTTTCATGATGGAAGACTTTTGCCTGTCACCTAGCTCAGTGTTGGCTTCAGTCTATGTAATTGGGGTCTGGAAGCTAGGGGTACTCGGCACTGAAGGCAGAATCCAGGGTCAGTCTAGAGGGGCTTTGATTTAGAAACTTTTCATACCTCTTGGTCTAATGGGGAGACAACCTAGATTTGGGGAGGGAGAAAGAACATTATCTCAGAGATCTCATTGTACCATTTGAAAATTGAGCAGAATGGTACCAACCAGCCTGCTAACTTCAAGAGCGTGTTCTGTGTGTCAAAAGTTAGTACATAAAACTCTTTGTGCTGAGTAGTTACCAGGTCAACTTGAGAGGAGGGATCCTCAACTGAGAAATGCCTTCATGCCTTCGGCAAGCCAATTGCCTCTAGAATCCAGGGCAGTTTTTTAGTTGATGGGGGAGGGCCCATTGCTTTGTGAGTGGTGCCAGCCCAGGCCTGTGGTCCTGCAGTGCTGTAAGAAAGCATGCTGGGTGAACCACGGGGAAGGAGCCTATCAGCAGCACCTTCCATGGCATCTGCATCAGCTCCAGGTTCCTGCCCTGATTGAATTCCTGCTTTGGACTGTTGTGGAAATGTAAATGAATATAACCCTCTCCTCCCTCAGTTGCTTTTTGTCATTGTGTTTTCCTGTTTTAATTGCGATAGCCTTTCTCATCAATGACACAAGATAACTAGACACCGTTAAAGCATTCCCCGGCATAGCCTTGCTTCAGTATGTGTGTGGCATGAGTGACGATCTTGCATTTAGACACATCAGGGTTTGGGTTGGAAAAATTACAAAAGAGGGAATGGAGTGTCAGGAACAGTTGTGATGCCAGATTGATTCTCTGCACATTTAGATCATAGATGTGTAGACGGTATGTGAGACAATGTCATCGAATAATACAATTCCCTAGAGGGTGAGATGGGATGTGTAAGAAATGCCTATTGTGACTCCATTTTCATCTTCACAGCAATCCTTAAATAAAAGGAAACTGACATTTAGAGGATTTGTGGGAAATTTGTTTAAGTCATAAAAAAACTTTTAGTACAGGACATTAGTTTTTATTCCAAGACAGGCACTCCTGTAACCCTCCTGTGTGCTGTGTAGATGAGTCTGGCCCAAATGTTCCAGGTACTGTAATCACAGGCGAGAATCTCCTTGATCTTTGTCTTGAGAGTCTTTCATCACTAACAACTATGGCAGCACAATGGACCCAGCCCTGTTAGCAGAGGTGTGGGTGAGCAAGGGAGAGAAGTCCCCACTCTTCATATGTCTTATGGTGGCCTGGGCAGGAGAGTGGAAAACACGCAGGCATGCGCGCGGCAGGTCAGAGAGCTGAGCCCTACCAACCGCAGCACTCAGGAGAACAGGCCCTGCACCTAGCCAGGGTAGCACAATAGAGCCAACACTGTTAGCGCAGGTATGGGTAGGCCAGCCCTGAAATTGTGTGACTATGAGAGAGCTCTTCCTATTTCCCATCTGTCAGACCAACCCTACAACTACCCCGGCCCAGATCTAGGGTGATCATTTGGCCCGCCCCATCATCCATCCATACCATCTGTGATGTGATCTGTTTGAGCACATGAAGGGATATGATCTGCAGACTCAAAGCTGCAGGATCTCCACAACACAGGGTGACAGCAGGATGTCCAGAGTCCTAGTGTGGGCCCAGCCCTGATCATGTAGTGAGGACTAGGGGCCTCAAACCAGACCGGTGACTCTTTGTGATGAACCCTTGCAAGTAGAGACGGGTGAACGATGGGGTGGAGGGCGTGACTTGTTGGTAACGTGTCACACTGTAGCTTCCATAACAAGATTTTTAATTCTCTCCCTTTTTATTCTTCATCATATTTTCTTCCTTTTTCTCTTGAATTTTGTTTCATGGGGGCAGGGCATGGCGATGTGGAGGGTGAATTCGAATGAACAGGGAATCAATGGGATCAAGATACAAGATGTGAAAGATACATAAAATAAATTTTTTAATTAAATTGAAAAAACATAGGATTGTAGTCAACACGCATGATCAATATGGTCACAGTTCCTCTACCTCCAGAAATCCCTCGGGCTGCCCTGTTGGTTTTCTTTCTGTTTGGCAGCAGCCTACAATTTGTAACCTTCGCGTATGTGAGAATGGACTATTGGGGTCATTCTTTCAGGTTCTGTCTGTTTTGGGTTTTTACGAGACAGGGTTTCTCTGTATTGTTTTGGAGGCTGTCGGTCCAGCCCGGCCTCGAACTCACAGAGATCCGCCTGCCTCTGCCTCCCGAGTGTTGGAATTAAAGGCGTGTGCCACCACCGTCCGGCTCTTTCAGGATCTGTTAAGGACCATCCAGGCACCTGTAAACTCCACAACTAAATTCCAGTAGCTCCTGGAATGCTAGCTAGAACAATCGAATGGAGTGCCTTTTCCTGGCAGCCCATTGGTTACATATACTTAGTTTACACTCTGAAGTATTTGTCTAAATAGAAATAGTGTTTTCCAAGAACAGTAATGCAGATGCTGTGAGGGTCATTGACGGGGACTTCCTGGCTTTATTGGTTTTCTTGTTTTCCACTTGCAGGTTGATGACCAAATGAAGCTGCTTCAGAACTGCTGGAGTGAGCTCTTGATCCTCGATCATGTTTACCGGCAAGTGGTATATGGGAAGGAAGGGTCACTCTTACTGATCACTGGGCAACAAGTGAGTATTCCAGGCAGAGCAGAACAGAACAGAACAAAAACAAAAAGCTTGTTTTAAGCACATTGGAGTCGCAGGAACTTAACTAGGTCAGAAGCACTCTCATACTTTGACAGGGAGAGATCAGCTGCAAATGATTGAGAAATGATGACTCCTGGTACTCAGTCCCTGCTGTGATAGAATGTAGGAAGAGAAACAGAACCAACAGCTTTCTGCTGCCAGCCTGCAGGACGGGGAGGCCAGTACAGGGTCAGAGCTACAGCTAAATCAAACTCAGAATTTCAGTTTCTGCATGAGCATACCACATCTGCATGTTAACTAGCCAGTTTAATTCTTTTATAAACCAGAGAGTCCTTATTGTTTCGATAATGGTGATGAGCGATGATGACCGTGATGATTATGACGGTGATGACTGTGCTAAAGATAAAACTCAGAGTCTCTTGCATGTTAGGCAAGTGCTCACCACTATTGAGCTATCCACCCAGTCCCGGAAATCTTTGCTGTTTTGGAATGATGTCAGTGGAAGCGTCTGATTTAAATGTCATATGGAGTCAAAACCGCTGGCATAGGGACAAGTTCCAATTTTCAAGACAGAAAAATTGCTGTGAAGTCAGGCTTGTTTCTGGATTGATATTTGGTGAATCTGTAAATTCACTCCCTGGGTGCCATGCTGTGTTCTGGTCACTATTCTTAGGCACTGGTGTAGATTATGGAATAATGAAACAGAAGATAACTTCCTGTCATTTTGGAACTTAATGTTGTACCATGGGGTTGACAATAATAATCTAATACACAAGCCTGTAGTATACTGGAGCAAAGAAATATTAAGAAATAGGATCCAGCAGGAAAAGAAGTGAGCACATATTCATGGATAGGTTTTCAATTGGACCTAAGAATTACAGAATTAACTGAATAGTTGTTTGCCCTTATTGAGAAAGTGACATTTTAGCAACACAAGAGGGAGCAGAGACTGCTGTGTAGACATCTGAGACAAGGAAGGATTAATTCCAACTTCTTGGGATTTGGGTAAATTGTTCTGGTTTTGTTCTTTCTTCCCTACAAATGATGGATTGATTGGTAATATAAACTTCTGGTACACTGTGAGCTCTGTAGTCCATTTGGTCACAGCTATTCAGGGCAGTGTTTAGCCAGGGTGGCTCCAGCATGAAGGCACTGTGATCTTTTACATTTAGTCATAAATGTTTATGTGCTGTGAAACCACAGCCGTGCATATTTGAAAATGGAAGGCTGTCTTCACACCATTGGCCATATTATTAATAAATCACATTTCCCAATCAAATTAAAAGCAAGCACCATTTCAGAGCTTTCGCCGCCTGGATCAATTCACTATCTAGTCCTTGCTCTCAGCAACTCTGGGAGGAAAAGCTTTCAAGATAGGAAAGTCTGTTTGACTTCCTGGTCTTCCAGATTTTGTTAGGTGTTTTCATTCTGTGACCCAAGTCTTTGAACAGAATCTACCCATTTTTTGAGTCCAATCACGGTATATCTATGACCACCCCCCCGACAAATTAGAGGCTGTATTAGAAGTAAAAGACACAGCCGGTCGTTGGTGGCGCATGCCTTTAATCCCAGCACTCGGGAGGCAGAGGCAGGCGGATCTCTGTGAGTTCGAGGCCAGCCTGGTCTACAAGAGCTAGTTCCAGGACAGCCTCCAAAAAAGCCTCGGAGAAACCCTGCCTCGAAAATCAAGAAAAAAAAAAAAAAAAAAAGTAAAAGACACAGCTCATGAATTAATTCATTCATTAGTAATCTCCTACCTCATTTCTTAAATAAAATTGTGCCAGTTCATCCCAGTTTCTTAGAAAGATTTGAGTACTTAGAGTAACAGTAAGTACTGTTTGAAAAGTAGAGAGAGTACACCTCTTGTCTCTTAATTTTGAAACCAGCCGCAGGCACAGAGTAAACAGTGTTATTTATCCTTGCAGCCAGTAAAGTACCACTGCCGACAGTACTGGGAATGGAAGGAGGGAATCTCCTAGCCTTTTTCCTTGTACCTTTGCTGCAGTACAGATGCCCCGCCTTCCCCAATGTCAACACCCTGATGATGGCTCTTGTAACTAAGCATTCTCATTTATGGTAACTATGGGAGAAGGCTTTTACCATCTATTATGGAGCAAGCAGAAGCATATGCCCAGGCTCCTGTGATTACAGAGAAGGCAAGCAAAGAAAGAGCCTCACAGGGAAGACTTGTGGAGCCCACGAGCTTTCCAATAGCAGGGGGCAGAAGGTGAGACAGACACCAGAGAGAGGGAGTGTTGGTTCTGAGACTCTAGGAGAGAGGGAGAGAGAGAGAGAGGGAGGGAGGGAGGGAGAGAGAGAAGGGGGTGTCTGTCTGTCCATACACTGGGAGAATATCATATTGAGCCTCACACATGCTTTGCCCTTAAGCCCCTCTACCCTCACTGGTTTGAAAAGGATACTTGAAGTCAAGTTGCTAGGCATCTGCTTTTAGCAGCTGCTATAGCATTAAATACATTAGCCAAGTGATAAATAGTAGATCACTGCTAAATTGTATCTCCAGCCTAAAACCTGATTTAAAAAGTAAGTTAGCCATGACCCAGATGTCCATTCCCAGGCTGGATACCACTCTCTCCACCATTCAGGTATGGGCTAGCAGCAATGTCTAGTCACAAATCCCCTTGTTAGACTACGTTCTAACCAGTAGCTCAGGAGGATAAGAGAAATGCTAAGTACTTTTTCTTAGGATGATGAATACTCTCCAGATATCAAAAGCAGGAGACTATAACTACATCAATTATTTTAATGTAGCCTGTATGCCAATATTGAGACAGTTGATGCAATGATGAAAAGAGGAGAGATATATTGAACCTAAGAGCCAAGCAATATTCTAGAGAAAACAAATATATTAAAGTACATGGGGGAAAAAAGAGCTCCCTTCTTCCTTATTATATCTACAGCCTAGAAAAGATAGGGACAGCATGTGTTTTTCTATGAGGAAAGATGGTTTTTTGAGACAGAGTTGACTATGTAGCCCAGATTGACCTTAAATTCATGGTTCCCCCATCCCCATTTCAGTCTCCTTACTGTCAGATTACAAACATGTACCATGATTTGGAAATAGTAAGAGTACATTTGTATATATGTGTCTGTGTATCTATGAGTATTTATGCATATGTAAATATGTGTGTATTTGTATCTCTGTATGTCAGGACAGCCTGTGTACCTTTTTAAGAATTTACTAGGAACACCATCTTGAGAAAGTCATCCTACCTTTCAAGTGTCAGTTTTGGTGGGAACCATTATGGTATCTGTGTGAGAAGACTGCAGTAGAAATGACAGGAAATAGTTGTATAAGTTTTGGAGACAAGGTTGACATGGCGACACAGTGACCTATTCCCAAGACTTGTTTAGCTTGTCACACCAAGATGGAAGTCTGGTTCCATGATGCATTGTGTCAAGGTCATGCTGATATCCTAGGGAAGAAATTCAGCCACATTGTACCAATAAAGCATGCAAAACAAGGCTTAATGGCTGGCACTCACCTATAGGTGAGGAAGAGATGCTTTTTCATTTGGGTAAAAGGTATTCCTGGAGGAGGAGTAAATGGAAAGCCATCAAAGCTGCCAGAGAACTATTAGACACCACCCTGCAGTGAGCTGCGATAAGAGAGGCCCTTCCTCCATTTGCTTGATAATGGCAGCAACTGATGTGATCTGCACTGGGCAGTGCTACAGGCAAGCACAGCAGCACAGTAAGGTGCCCGTGCCCACCCCCCCCCACCCCCCATGTAGGAACTGCAGAAGAGAAAGAGTGGTCAGGACACAGAAGCTGAAACAAGCCCTCACCTCCCCAAGCTGCTTTGGGTCATGGTATTTTTTTTTTAACTTATCCACATTAGTGTTTTGTCTGCATGAGGGTGTCTGGTCCCCTGGAACTAGAGGTACAGACAGTTGAGAGCTGTTATATGGGTGCTTGGAAGTCAACCCAGGTCCTCTGGAAGAGCAGCCAGTGCTCTTAACCACTGAGTCATTTCTCCAGCCTCTGGTCATAATGGTATTTTATCACAGTAACAGAAACCCTAACTAAGACAAATACCAAAAAAAAAAACAAACACAAAATCTTGACACAAAAAAGCCTAGACAGTAATTTCCTATTCCCTTGAAACACAAGCACGGTGGCCATACATACCTCTATGGCAGCCCTCTGGTCAACCAAAGGATGCAAGACCCAGTGTTCTTACTTTCCTCTACTTTCATGGAGTGCTGTTGGAGCAGAGGAGGAAGAAAAGACTACATAGAATTTTAAAAACGAGGCGTACTTTGAGGGATGCAGCTTGGTGGGCAATGTTTGCCTAAAAATGTGTGAGGCCCTGAGCTTATTACCTAGAACATCAAAGAAAGAAAAAGAAAAAAGGCAGGAAGGAGGGAGGCAGAAAGTGGCAAAAAGTAAAGTCATCTTTGGAGCTGAGGCCTCCCGTGACCAGGCTGCTAGTGCTAGCTCTGTGTTCCACATGTAGGTGTTAAACTCCAAAGAGTTTGGCATCACATTTTAAACTTACATTTTACGTTCTCTCGCTCTCGCTCTCGCTCTCGCTCTCTCGCTCTCGCTCTCTCGCTCTCGTGTGTGTAATTTAAATACAGGGTCTCGCACCACGTAGCCTGGCAGATTTAGTATTTGTTATGTAGACCATGCTGCTCTGGAATTTGCAGAGATCTACCTGCCTCTGCCTCCTGAGTGCTTAGCTACTTGTGTGCTTTTTTATCCAGCATAAACTTAACTTTGATATAAGTTAAGACTGAATAACTCTGAGGCAAAAACGAAAGAGTAGTTATCACTAATATTTGATGTTGTCAAACTTTAGCTAGTATCTTACTTTTATGGCAGTTCTTTTTTTAGCCAGTATTTTAAAGCCACACACACACATGCACGTACACCTGTTTACGTATCAAATAACTGTAGAATAGAATACTCTGACACGAGGTCAGATTTTAGTATTTGCATATTGTACCTAATAAACAGCTACTGTAACATCATCCTAAGGGAAAAGTCTACTGTCAGCTTAATGCCTTCTGTTATTGTGACCATATTAAAATGACAAGAATCTTAAAGTGTCCAAGTCATCAAAATTTTGGACATTAGAACTAAAAGCAATTTAGCTTAAATTATTTCTGCATCTTCAGGATGAGTGAAATTTATCCAGAGGGGACACGGTCTTAGAACATTGTTCACTGTCCCCCTTGAATTTAATGACATAAAGATTACATGTAAGAGAGCAATCAATTAATTTTACTAAGTACATAAAAGACAAGGCCAGCTGCTCCTGATATGAGCACAAACTCTGCATCCAACAATGAAAGTATAATTACGTTTGCAATAAAATGTAAGGAAGTTGCGGGTCTGTGATTTATCAGAAGGGAACCATTGTTCTCCTTGTGAGCTGTGCAATTTGATAAATCATCCTTGGAAGAAATGTTGTCGGAGCCCCCATTTAATAAGCATGTTTGAGCTTTCAAATTAGCATGTAAATAAATGTATGGCCATAAAGGTTGAGATGCCAATTGATTTCTCAAGGTATATCTTACTAAAGGTCTCTCACTGTATAGATAATCTTGGGAACCCACTGGGATTCCTTTAACGTGGAGTGGGGAGTTTATGTCTTTGAGTATGAAATTCTGCTATTCAGACTTACTGTCATAGGCGTGTTGAAAGTTGATACACACCTAATTTAAGTCACCTCATCTTAATAAATAATTAAGATTTATTTTAGTACGGCCTTCCGGATCAGGGATTAGCCACCGATGACTTCTACTCCTGTCTACTTATGTGTATTAAGCAGTGCCCACGGTGTATTTAGTTGGCGGCAATCATCAACCAGTATCGTCCTCACTGGAATTCTCTTTATAGCCACAGAAGTGATTGGTGCCTTTTCTAGCTCAACTGCCTTATTTAATGCTGATGACTGTCTGGTTTGTAAGGGTCATCATTTCATCCATGTCCTCTGTCTTTGTCTAGTTTCTCCCATCATTGTCCTCTCGTTGGGTCTTGTCATTCTCCCGCCTCGCCCGTTTGCCCTGTAGAATATCTCTGACATGCTGAATGTCTCTTGTCTGGAAATGCTTGGGACTAGAGTGCTTCAGATTTTAAGTGCCAGAGATAGAACAAGATCTCTAAGGGATAGACCCAGACCTAAATCTGCAATTCATTGGTTTCATATACACCTTAGACATAGTCCAGAGATGAGCAAAATCATCTCAACACTTTTTGGTGAGCCAAGTAACACAGACCCTGTTCCTTGGAGTTGTCCTATTTGTGCTCAGAAAGTTTTAGATCTTAGAGTATTTCATGTGTCTGGGTTTTGTTTCTGGTTTGTTTTTTGAGCCAGGGTCTCAATAAGTAGCCAAGGCTGGCCCTCAAATGAATGCTGAGTTTTAAGGATATGAGTGACCAGACTTGAATACTCACCAGGGTTTTGTATTTAGGATCTCCAGCCTGTGTTATACCAGTAGCAAACTTAATGGTATTTACCTTTATTTGACTGTTGAGATTTGTCTCATTAAGTAGGCCTGGATGGCCTAGAACTCACAGTGTAGTTCAGGCTGGCCCCAAGCATGTGGCAGTCTTCCTGTCTCTGCCTCCCCAAACATTTCAGGTTAGTTTTTGTCACTGTGACACAAGCTAGACTCACCTCTCAGACTGGTCTGTGGCCAAGTCTCCGGGGTATTTTCTTGATTAATGATTGATGAGCAAGAGCCTAGCTCATTGTGGGCAGTGCCACCCCTGATCAGGTGGTCCTGGCTTGTATTAGCAAACTGAGTCCGTTGCAGTGTCCCTCCAAGGTCACTTTCAGTTCCTGCCATGGCTTCCTTCCCTGATGGACTGTGACCTGTAAGCCCAATAAACCCTTTCCTGGGGTGTGAGGGCCACAAGTGTCTGTGCTGTCCCATCTACCCTTTGATGTAGAAAGTTTCCCTTTAAGGCAAGTGGTGAAACGCTTGTCACTCTCAAGCCTGAAGTGTCCCTGTTACGTTCTTGCACTGTTCCTGTTCATCTCCTGTTCTAGAGTTCAAGCTGCCAGCTGACTGGCCCTTCCTTCCACACATTCTTGAAACAGAACCTGAAGGAGCTCATGGAATGTTTGACATTTGAATTGCACGGGTAGATAGATGCCAGCCCAGGGGTGCATGCGGAGCAGTTGGATGGCATAGGGCTTGAAGCAGGAGCTTCCTTCCCTGGACTATACGTCAGTGGTGGCTTTTTTCACAGGCAGTTAGTTGACTCTCTTGTAAGCTGATTGACACCTTTGGGGAGGGGGTCATCTTTCCACCGACTCATAATTTCCCTACTCTTGAAAAATATTTCCTTACCCCCAGTATTCTCTAGTTAAAGCTGAAAATTCAACTCATCATATTTACACAATAAAAAAATCCATTCTGCCTTGTTTTTAATTGCAAATTCTACTCAAGGGACTAGTTCTCATGCGTAGGAGGCAGCCCTGTGCCTTCTCCTAGCGAAGCAAGTGCAGTCAATTATGGTAATGAAATGTCAATAAATATAAAAATTTAATACAGTCTGCTCTGGGTGAGTGGCAGATGAGGACTTGCCTCCCAGACAAATTTGCTGCTCCTGCAAAAATTAAATGCACCTAAAAGAGCATCTGGTTGCTCAAGAGCTGTCCTGAAAAACAAGGCTGGGAGTGCCGGGTACCAAGAGGATCTCCCTTGCTGTGATCTCAGGAGCAAAGCCAGGACTACCAGGGACAGCTGTCCTAACCTCTTGTTATTATAAATTGAACATCTTAGTGTTCCCCACAAATAAAAAAAAAATGGGTGCCTCTCAGTGCGTTTTACAAAATGAAAATAAGACTTTGGGGGTTTGTTTTCCAGATCAAGAAATTATTCTGCATAAAAATTAGGACATATGTCAAGGGGGGTGGTGGTAAGCAATTTGATAGAATCTAATGTAATCATCTCAAACTAACAGCTTCATGCCAGCTCCTAAGGATGTGGTAAAGCAAATAAATAGGCACTATTTATTTGAGTTGAGCATGGAGACACTGAATTGAGATGATGAGTTCGAGGCCAGCTTGGGCTACATAATGAGGCTCTAGTTCTAAAAAAGTCCTGTAGTCTTGCACCGTGATTATATTAAGGCAGTTCCCAATGCCAGCTTAGATTCTTTTCCACCTTATTTTCCTCATGCTGGTTAATGGTATTATGTACATGTAGAAATAATATTATGTGGCTCGTTTTGTGCATAGTAAATTTTTCTCTGAATTTATACTTCAGAATTAAAAATAATTACCTTGCATGGAGATATTTTCACTGCCGAAAAGGCAAGTATAGGTACTTGACAAAATGTAGGCAATAAAAACTACTCCCTATGAAAGTCATCATCAACATGATTGGATTTTTATCGGAATATGTATGGTACATTTTGCAGGAGGTATCTCCTACTGCTCTCAAGAGCAAAGCTCTCCCTAGTTGTACTGGTAAGTGTCTGTCAACTTGAGTCACCTGGAAGGAATGGGACCTCAGCTGCCGAATGGCCTCCATCAGATTGGCCTGTGTTAGAGAGCTATACTGCAACCTGATTTTTCCCACAGTTCTTAGTAATCTCTGGGGAACTTCGTATTGCTCGTCCTGTTGGTTGTCACAGCTGTGGTTCTGTGTTGCAGGTTGACTATGCCAGCATTGTCTCACAAGCTGGAGTCACACTCTCCAACCTCGTGAGTCATTCACAGGACCTAGTGCTGAGGTTCCGTTCCCTACAGATTGATCACCGAGAGTTTGTGTGTCTGAAGTTCCTAGTGCTGTTCAGCTTAGGTAAGTGAAGTGTTTTGTTTTGCTTTTCATAGTCCATTCAACCAGACATTGTTTTCAAATACCCAGCACCGGGTGTCTTGATGCTACAAAGATAATGACTTCCATAGTGAAATCTTTAGAGATGGCCATGCTTTCAGATGTATTCCTACACAATTCTTAGCCCTTGAGCAGATGGGTTGGGGTGTAGAACAGGAGTTGTTCTGTTGGAGTGCTACGATTTCCTCCCTGATGGGCAGGTGATGGAGCAGTGGACAGATAGCAATGACAGGAAGGCTCAGTGGAGACATAGGAAGAGAGCCACTTTACCAAGTTGGAGTCATCTTTCTGCCATTTATATATGAACGTGTTTTTTTGTTGTTGTTTTGTTTTCTGTTCTGCCTTCTAACTTCTGATGCTTCTAGCCTTCTAAAATGGGGGTAACAATTAAAAGCCTGCTTTTTACATTTCTATCAGGAGTAGCTGGAGAAAGTTTATAACAAGATGCGCCACTCTGCACAGATAACGGATAGTGGTTGTCAAGGGGAAGGATGCTTCTTTAGCATGGGTTTGGAGTAGAAAGATAACTAAGCAAGATAGATTAGCTAAATCAAGGTTCTCAGTGAGCCAGTTGAGAAAAATCACCCCTGCTTGGAATAAAAAAAGGATTAAGGAGATGGATTTTTATTGACTTCAAAGGAACAGATTTTTCTGCCTGTCCCTTACTTGATTTCTGAATTTTCTTGGCTTAACAAAGCCGACTTAAATAAACTTTTTGCCGAGTCCATTCATCCCTCATTGGCGAAGGCTGAGGGAGGCAACTTCCCTTGAACGAAAATAATGGCAGAAGTCAGATTTACCAACACATGTTGTTTCTTTAGTCTTCAGTTAGAAGATAGTTGTGAATTCATATCTGAAGAAATAAAACAATAAAACAAACTACAAAGTGAAACAGATGTGTCTGCCCTCCAAATTGGGCCTCTTGGTTTCAGAATCCTTCCTGACAGCACCATACAACTGTTGTTAATAAAGGGGTGGCTGGAAGTCTCAGGACCAGACTTAATTTTTCTCATGTAGCCAAACGCCGAAAATAAAAAAAGCATTTTCGCATTTTGGAAAGTGTGGTGAATACAGCAAAAAGAGATGTCAGTGTAAATGTAAAAAGACAACAGTGTTTAAAAAAAAAAAAAGGAGTGTTCAAAGGTTTGCCATGCCCTACGTGGTTTCTCTATTAACCACAACAAACAGGGAAGTTCTATTCAAGGAAGTCTGTGCCTATTATGCAAGAGCAGTACATGGGTCACCAAACATAAGATAACCCAGGCCTGCTTGCTGTGACCTCACAGATTCTGTTTATGGCAAGATGTTGGTGTTTCCAGCTGGTGGGAAATATGGGTGTCTGTGAGTGTTTTGCAGCTTCTTCCTGGCAGGACACTAAGATCCCAGCTCAGAGGCATACTTTTGAAGGAGGAGAACTGTGTGTGAAGATGTATGTGGTGCACAGCTTTAATTCCAGCACCTTGGGAAGCAGAGGCAGGCCCATCTCTGTGAGTTCAAGGCCAGCCATGGCTACATAGAGAGAGAGAGAGAAAAAAAAAAAACCAACCCTATCTTGAATAAACAAAAACAAAGCAAAAATGAGTAAGTCATGCAAACTAAGGAAACCTTTTTTACATTTATTTATTTATCTTATGTATGTAAGTGTTTTGCCTACGTGTGTATATTTGCATCGTGTGTGGCCAATGCCCAGGGAGGTCAGGATAGGGCATCCAATCCTCTGGAACTGGAGTTGCAGCTGACTGTGAGCTGTTTTGTGTGTGTGCAGGGATTGAGTCCTGGTCCACTGAAAGAGAAACAAGTGCTTTTAACCACCGAGCCGCCTCCCCTGCCCTCGTGCGCATTATTTTTCTGTTTTTTTTTTTTTTTTTTGTTTTTTTTGTTTTTTTTTTGGTTTTTCGAGACAGGGTTTCTCTGTGGCTTTGGAGGCTGTCCTGGAACTCACTCTGTAGACCAGGCTGGCCTCGAACTCACAGAGATCCGCCTGCCTCTGCCTCCCGAGTGCTGGGATTAAAGGCGTGCGCCACCAACGCCCGGCTACTTTTCTGTTTTTTAATCTTGCCTTCATTGTTCTCCCAACTATATTCGCTGCCAGTCCCAAGGAGACAGGTGGGTCAGCACCACCTTCGACCTTTGACCTTGAGAGTGATCTTCTGGATGAAGACCGTATTTGTCAGAGCCCCACCACATGCTTCCTCCTTCAATGGCTTCTAGAGAAGCCCACAGCACCGGGGAAGAGCCAGCCTAAGCTATCTGCTAAAACTTGTCTACTCACTACCTGAGGAAGAAGGGAAATAAGGCCTTTTGATCACTGGTATAATACAGTTAGGTCAAGGGTTCGTGTGTAAAGAAGTAGTAAAAATATAATTAGCAGTATAACTCAGGTGGTTTCCAATTTATGAGTGGTAAACTTCTTCATTAATTTTCCCCATGGAAACAATAGATAATCAATCTTTTTTTTTTTTCAACTCTATTGAGTTACGTAGCTAATGAACTTTAGATCCCAAAGTAACTGTTTCTTCTCTAACTGAGGAGGAAGTCATACAGGGCCATTTTGAAACACCAGTCTGTTGCCTAGGCCAGGCGCTTGTTCCTCAAACTCTTCATCCTTGAGTCTGAACCAAACACATCCGGATCCGAGAGCTTCCCGGCCTTGCCCCTCATTCATCCTGACAAACTGAGGCTGTGACATAGAGTAGACGAAGGCCAGAGGCTGTGCTGAAAGGTGATTGCATCGTCCTCTTCCACATGAGGGAGATGACATTGCCCTTCCCCGGTTCATGCAGCCAGAGAAGATGGAGTGTGAGCTCGAGCAGGTACAGCATTTTGAGTTGAAAGAGCAGCCAGTGCTGAAGTTCAAAGGCAAGATGAGTTGAAGGAACAGGGAGCGGGTGAAGTAGGAGGCAGGCTGGAAAGTAGGTGGGCAGCCTGGCCTTAGAAGGACAGGACCGACCTTGGTCCATCCAACAACTCCAAGGTAGCACTGGGGAATAGAGGGGGAATGGGCTGGCCAGCCCGTGTTCTTGTGACTTTATGGCTACAGCATGGAAAGAAGTGGTTTTCATATCTCATGGAGGTTTGAAGGGGGAGAAGAGACACGAAACAAGGAGAGGGTCTCAGGGCTGTGACAGAGTTGGAAAGCAGAGGTCCATGAGGACCTCATGCCTGGTACTTAGCCAGGAAAGTCTGCAGGGACAGTAGTTGACAAGGTTAGTCATGGCAGGTTCCCCAAACAGCTACCCTCCCTCCCCCCCACTAGTCACTCACTAAATGGCAGGACTAAAATAAAAAGCACTTGACTTTTCAGGACTACTATATGAATTCACAAGGGGACACAGTTGGTTTAACTGATCAAGAAAGGAAGTAAAAATGAAAAATCCCTAATCTCTGTCTTTTGTATGTGGCCTATGCTAGACTATACAGATCAATCTCTGCAGGATGTTATATGTTGCTTCTACTAAACTGGGGCTAGGGGGGTGCATTTTGGTTGTAGAGCACTTGCCCAGCATGCACAAGGCCCTGAGGTTGGATCCCAAGCACTAGGTATGGTAAAAATCCACCTGTGATCTTAGCACAAGGAAGACAAAGTCAGCAGTTCAAGGTCATTCTCAATTACACACCAAAGTCAGCCTGGGATATATAAGACCTAGTCTCAAAATACATATCTGCTAAGTTACCAAGTTATCATGTTTTGTTGCCAAATAATGTAATTTGTGCCCATTGGTATTCTGATAGAAAAGAGATGCTATGAGTTCTCTAGTTGTTTTAGTGTTTATTTAACTGGTTTAAACGCCAGTTCTGTCTTACAAGGAGCTAAATTCACTGATAAAACTTACTATCATCCATCAGTGCAGAAGTAAATGTTACAGAGGAAGAGTGTAGCTCCAGCATCCTCACTGTCATTACCAATACAGCTCACAAACTGTAGCACGATGACGCAGGCAGAAGTGGAGAGTGCTTTGGTTGGTTGTCTGTTAAGAAACTTGAGTAATGCCATCCATGTTTGAGTCTAAGAGGAATATTAATGTGGCTTAAGCTCTCAGTGCAGCAAGTCACTGGAATGTCCCAGCTACGATGCTACTTGGGGAGAGATTTTTCTTAGCCTGGAGACTGGATGGCGTGACACTACCAAGCCTTTGTTGTTTCCCAGGTGAAAAATGAAAGACCTAGAAGCCTATTATATTTCATCTCCCTGAGTGAGTACCCCTGCTTTCTTGTAAACTGCCGCCTTCTCTGATCAGACGCTAGTTCTCGAAGTCCTTGTGATATTTATCTCTTGTTAACAGTTGCTTCCCTTGAGGGGAAATAGCTAGATCTAAGCGGTGGCTAAGGTAACTCTTGCCTCAAGTCTCAGTATAGGGTAGCCTTCAGAAACAGACTCGGCTTTTCAGATGCTTTCTTACAGTAAAATCCGGCTTTGTAAGTGGAGCCTTCATTGACGTTAAAATTCTTCGCTATGTTTTCTTTACAGATAGGCTTCAAGCCCATCACCAAGTACACAGTAGGGAATCCTACAAAATGTTTATTGATAAAATACAGAAACAAATAGACATAGTTTGTTTTAAACCCAAAGCCTTTGCCAAAGTAAGTGTAACAAGCAATAGTTTAGCTGAGAAGTTGTGTATCACACAAACCTCTCTTGAAAATTCAACTCTTCTATCATTTTCCAGTCTCTGATTTTATGAGAGGATATTGTATTGATCAGCTCTTTGGGGGTAGCTAACTTTCAGAAAGATTGGAAGGAATATTCACGACTAAAATCTGGTAGTATGTGGACATCTGTTTCAAGTAGCGACTTTCAGGCCAGGATAGGAAATGGTAGGGAAGGAATCTCTTGTGGTTCCTCCGTGGTGTTGAAGGAATCTTCCATCCAGTAAAACAGATGAGAACATCCTGTCTTTACTAATCCATTCTAGCTCTTTGCTTTATCCAAAATTTCCAGTGTTGACTATGGTACCTGATTATACATCACAGACATCCTTGTCATCCCTGTGGTGGCAACAACTCTAGGCAAGAGGGGTTTGGTTGTCTCCAGGAATGACACAAATGGTCCATGTAGAGGAGCTCCAGCACCTTGTCTGCTCCCAGAGTCCTCTTTGTGGAGCATTGATGGAGGTGAGGACCGTGTTTGCTGTAGAATGGGTTGCTCTAGCCCAGGTCTGGTTCTCTGCTTCCGAACACCACTCCTTTATCTTGAGGGAGTACTCCAGTCTCTGTATAGGATCAGAGAATAAATTTGGTAGGACTTGATCAAAGTGAACCTTGAGATGTTGAAGAATCTAAAAAAAAAAAAAAAGAAGAAAAGAAAAACCCGAAGCATTGTAAGGAGAGCAGGGCATTTTTTACCTTGTCTGCTGTGGCTCCTGTCCCAGTCTAGAGCAGACAAAGGCCGCTGTATGGTGAAGCCTGGGCCTCTTATCTACCCCGTCAGCGCGCTGTATAGTCATAATATAGTGCATGTTTTGTTTCTTGTACTCTACCTGACAGATAGGGGGTTTTAATAAATATTTATTGCCTTTCCTCCCAATCTCTGCATTTGGAAAAATGTAACAGGAAATGAGATAATAATAGTTAAAATATAATTTAAAAAGCAGAAGCATGCGATTTGGAGAAAGATAGCCTAGGTTGAGCCCATGGAGAAATACTTGAGGATTTGGTATGTTTTATTTTCGAAAACAGGGATCTGTCACTGCATTATGAATATGGTTATTAGATGGAGAGTCCCTTTCCTTTAAGAAGAAAAATCATATGCAGAACCATTAGCATTTTACAGTGAGAATGAAATACCATTGTGAGTCATGCAGGAAAGTTCCTCAACACTCCCCTTCAGTGGTGTTAGTAGTAAATATCCTCACATCCCAAAATTTAGTGTCGTGTTTTGTTTTTATTGTTGGGGTCAGTGTTCCCCCACACCCCGGGGTTTCTTCGTGTAGTCCTGGCTGCCCTGGAACTCACTCTGTAGACCAGGCTGGCCTCAGACTCAGAGATCTGCCTGCCTCTGCCTCCCGAGTGCTGGGATTAAAGGTTTTTGTGTTTTTTTTTTTTTGAGTCAGGGTCTCACTGTGTATTACATCTCCCACTGTAGACCAAGCTGACCTCAAACTTAATAGATTCACCTACCCACCTATGCCTCCCAGGTACTGGAATTAAAAACGAATCCAGCTAATTCAGTGTCTTCTTTACAGGAAAAAGGGACCTAAGTCAACACCCCACTCCAGTTTTGAGTGTAAAGAAAGAACACTGGATGATCTACTAAGTATGTTAGTATGGGGTGACGCCCGGAACCAATAGCCGTGCCAGTGAACTCTTCTCTGCTCTCTGCTCTGTGCCCTTGGCCTCTTCAGAGATCTTGGAAGCCATCATGTAATGTTGAAATTTATACGGGCAAAATAGAAATAGCGCAATTATATGAAAAATGTGGTCTAGAAGGGACACTTCATGGAGACCAGCAGGGCCACACTTGGTATAAATGTGCTACCTCTATCCCAGGTCTAATGTCCAGTGGGATAAAACCCTTCGGGGATAAGCATGGGTGACTAAACCTGTGGGTTCTGCCTTTGAGAGGCTCTGACTACGAAAGAGCTTGGTGGTCACTCTGAGCCTGCAACATGCTGTTGGCATTTTATTATTAAATACAGTCATACAGTGTTTACTGTCTGAACTAGCTTTTGGTTAGTTTCCAATGGTCTTCAGTTTCTGATATGTGGTGCTTTTCTCCCCCCATGTTTGAGTTTCAGCCTCTGATGCTTCCCTTTTGATAAAGACCTTGTGCTTGGCTCCTTTACCTTTGTCTCTATGCAACACGTATCCTCTTGATAGCTGGGCCCAGTGAAGGGCCCTGCGAGATGAGGGTGTGCGCGTGCGTGTGTGTGTGGTATGTGCGTGCGCTGGCCTCTTGAGAGCAAGCCAGTGTGTGTGTGGGGGTGTGTGTGTGTGGGTGGGTGGGTGGTATGTGCGTGCGGGCGTGCATGCGCTGGCCTCTTGAGAGCAAGCCAGTCAGAGTCAAAGGATCCTATACAATCTTCCTAGATGGGAGTGTGTCCTGCTGCTGGGGCTGCATATTTCACTTGGAAAGGAAGACTTTATAAATGGGAACTCTTCATCTCCCCTCCCATCAGACACAGCAGGGACTTAGTGAAGAGTAAACCTTTGATCATCAAGTGTGGTTTCAAGAGGTTCCTGACATTTCTTGGGCATCAGTCAGACCTCCTTTCTGCTTGCCTGTGGCACTTGTGTTTAAGCCAGGACTGTCCTCTCCTTAGTGCCAATAGGGAAACTATTTATGAAGTTACTTCCAAGACTCTTGTGTGAGAAGAAAGACTCCCCTGCCCATGGGGCTTTCATCCTGTGTCCTCAGTGACTGGCTCTTCCTAGGATAGGGCCAGTCTTATGCAGTTGCCAGTACATGCTGGCGGCTTCAACTGCAATGCCATGTGCTAATTTCAAGTCCAGATGTCAGCAAGGCATTGGAGTATAAGTAACTCCGAGAGGAAGTTCTTGGCAAGCTGTCTGGTGACTGGCTGCTCATGGGTTGTCTGGTTGGGGAAGGAAGCATTGCTCTGACCTAGGCTGTGCCCTTGCCCGATCTTCCTGAGTTGCACAGTCCCAGGAGGGACATGTAGGGGCCACAAGAGGTGTGGTGTCTTGGTGCCTCTTCCCTCAGTGTTGGAATCTGCCTCCAAACATCTTAGACACATTGTTGGGGAAGGATGTACCCAGGGTTTGCAAAAAGAGAGTAACTTACCTTATGAACCCTCCAGAAGAGGACCAACCCACATTTTATAGGGTTTGGGAGGAGCCATTTCTTTGTCTAAGGAAAGAACAAGTTCTCCTTTTGGTTTTTTTTTTTTTTTTTTGGAATACTAAATCCAGTCAGTGAAAGAGGCTTCCAAACCTAACGGAGGAATTTGACCCCAGTGATTAAGCTCTGTGTTTGCAGTTCTAATGCAAAAGGAATGGTTCCTTTCCTTTGTAAGTCCAAGGAGGGGACATCATGGGGACCCTTTGCTGGAAGGGCAGGAATAGTTTTGTTCTCATTGTCTGTGGAGGATTTGCTCCAGAAGTGCTGTAAGAATGTTCAGGGGATGGCTAGGTGGCTGACTCAGCAGGTTAAAGTGACCTGCCACCAAGTCTGATGACCTGAGCTCTGTTCCCCAGGACCCAGGGAGTAGAGAGAAACACACTCAAACATGTTTTACAAAGGGATTGAAACCTTGCAAAAATCTTCTTATGCATTGCAATCTATGGCTGAGTAGCAAGATGTACTACATGTGAAACCTGTTATAAAAGGTGTTTTAATCTCCCCATGCTGTGCTAGGTTGCTGTCCTTTCTCAGACTAGCATGCTGTATGCTGTATCAAGACCTTCCTCTAAATCCTACCACACAGTCCACAACACACCACCATTGACAACTGGCCCACGGAGTCCCACAGTGCTGTGTATTCATCTCACATCTTGCCCCACATGAATTGGTTAAATTGTTCCTCATGAAGTCAGATAAGCAAAGGAAATATCTCTGGATTCACTGTACAATTAACATGCAGGGTTGGTTTTTACCTTTTCATCTATGATATTCTAATTTAGTAAAACACTCACTAGACACTTGTCAAGTGGCCATGCATATCTTCATACGATTGCCCTGGTGAGGTATCTGTAGCTGAGGGAATGGCAGCAAATAAGCACTTCCTAAAATTTATGTAATCATTTGAAATTCAGAACGGATTGATTAGCATTCAGGAGACGCCACAGTTCAATATTTATACCACAGAGATTTGGCAGAGGCAAATAATGGTACATAAAGCTGATGCTTGCCTTAATTAAATGCAGTATAATAGGTGTTGTGTGTGGGGTTTTTGTTTGTTTGTTTTTTTCCCTCTCAGTGAGCAAAGCAGTTTAACCATGACCAGATATAATTCATTTTGGAGTTCTAAGTTTGAACTTAATCAATATGTATTTACCACCACCGGTGAAGTGATTATCATTTGTTATCTGTTGGCATGAGAATATAATTGCCCAAATAGCATTCATTTCAGCATATTTCTGAGTAGAGTATGCTTTAAAATATTTAGTATGTTTTAGTTGTTAATGCAATACTGTCACTTTGCTAACTACCACTACTTAGTGAGATGATTTTTCAGAGACGTGCCATGGCAGGTTGAGTCTAACCAGAAAGGCAAATAAAGGGAGAAAGCACTTTGCTCCTGGCATTTCTTCCTGCTTCATCATGTCAGCTGCGCTGCTCACATCAGAGGAAGTGTGGACCATAGCGTAGACCTGTGCAGAAGTGGGCACCGGGGTCATCCCAGATCAGCACACCAGTGAGCCCTGGACCTATGTACCTTGGGTCTAGAATGGGGCATGTCGGTAGCTCACCTCTGAGCCAGGAGTCGAAGCTTCCTCTTTGTTGACTGATAAGATCCTGACAGTGTTTGAGGAGGAGGTTAAATTCCAAACAGACCCCATACAACCCAGGAGGCAAGAATGGCTAGGAAAGTTAACAGACATGTCATCATTTGGAAACGCTGAAGCCCACAAAATATACCGAACACCTGCTACTCAAGACGCCGGAGGATGTGGCAACATATATGGCTTTTGTAGAGAAAGCCTCACCTGATAGGGATCTGTTCTTAAGGTCTTGGGGACACCCTTCCAAATAAGGCAGGTGAAGCAAACAAATAGTTCAAAGTCCACATGTCATCTGCACTGTTCACTTGCCTTTGCCTCCTGTGTGGTAGCTTTTCCCACTGAACCAAGGCATGCCCTACATACAGTACGTTAGTGACAAGGCCTTTGTCAACTCTCTTGTTGAGGAAACTGAGCAGGGCCACCCCCAGGAGCTCACCAATCCCCGAGCCACACAGATTTTGAAAATCATCTGTCTCGTGTGTGGAAAGGTGGAATTCTAGAACAACAGCTTAGAACCTCTAACATGCTAAACCTGTGGTGTTGTCAAGTCATATCAGGACAAGGACAGTGAAGCTGACAGCGGTTATGAGACCTGAACCCATCTCCTGAACCCATCTCTAGTCAGGATTGGAAGCCAACTCCACCTTAGGATGGGGGCACAGAAGGGACTGTAGCAGTCAGGAAATGCTGCTCTTGTATAGAACCCAGATTACATTTCCTTTATTTGTTGGGGGCTGGGCATGTGCCACAGCTTGCTAACTATCAAAAAAAAGTCATCATCTTGTCACCATGGGCAAACATTCTCAGAAAAGGACAGAATGCATGTTCCAGCACTATACATACCACCATACTATAGATGTTTGGAAGACATCAGTTCTCAAGTTCATTCTCTCGTGGATTTTCCTGGCTTTGCTGAGGCTATGAGAAACTTTGGACCTTCAGAATAGGCCGGTGTGACCTGAGTGACAGGGCTCAGTTCAGATCTGGGCAGTCTGCCTGATTAGTCAAGAATGAATGACTGCATTCCAGTTGTATGTCATTTTGTCCTATGTTTGTATGTAAGCTCATCTGAAATAATCCTGTCTTTCAGATATTTATTCTAAGAGAAGTAATTATTACTAATAACTATATATTTTAAGTATGTGTTCTTTCCTTCTCCCAGCCTGGGCTTTGTATTCATTTAGGTTGGACTTTTTTTTCTTTTTCAAGATGAGGTTTCATTTATCCCAGCATGTCCCAAAAGTCCTGATCTTGCCTCTACCTGAGAAATTTGACAGACATCCATAGCAGCTTTTGGAGGTACATTTTTGGCTTTGCCAGCAGTCTGTCTCTGAGCTACAACCCAGTAGGCTTGTTCCTATTTTTTTTAACTTGTGGTGAAATCTATATATCAAACTCAGACCATTTTAAGCATACAGTTATATATAATTTTAAGCATTCAATTAAATACATATGCATTGTTGTAGGGACTATCACTACTGTCATCTCCTTCCAAAATTGAAACTTTGTTCCCATGAAGGTGTAATTCCCATCTCCCCTGCCCTCCAGCCCCTGGAGCAACCTCTCTGTTTTCTATGTAATAACTCATCTAAAATAATCCTTTCCGATATTTATCCTAAGAAAAATATTTCTTACACTGGTATTACTAATAACTATATTTTAAGTGTGTATTCTTTCCATCTTTATTAGGAAGTATCCTCTACATTTAACATTGGGCTTTGCCTGTCACATTTGTTTTGTAGACTGCATAGCTGCTGTGCCAAAGGCCACACATCTAGGAAGCTAAGATACCTCATGGTCCAGTCTTGGTCACTGACTCCAAGCCTGTTTTCATCACTCCATACCACATATGGGAAAGTCGTGTGTAGAGCCTAAAGAATAGAGCATGAAGCAGCTAGTAGGAAAGGGAGACATTCTTAACTAGTTCTTACCAGTGGGGGCGAGGGGGACAGGGTAGGGGTGGCTAGCATGTTGGTAAGACTTGCATACTTGAATTTGGACCCTTTCTGCTGTATTTTGGGGAACTATCTCAATGCCCATATCTGTAAATTCAAAACAGTACAGATCTATATAAAGTCTCATGAAGATTAAATAATAGTAATGAAGCAAAATGTCTGGAAATTATGTCAATAAATAATTATTTCTAGACACATCTGTATTCCCATTAGTGAAAGTCTCTAAGTGAAGGCTACCTGTTGGGAAACGTCTCTTTTCAGGTGTAATCTCTGGTATACAGATATATGGACAAAGGGCTTTCTCCTGCCAGCATAAAACTCTTTGGTGTTTATTATTGTTTTGGTTTATCTACACAGGGTTTCCTCTGTATCATCCTAGAACCCATTCTGTAGATCAGGCTGACTTTGAACTCAGAGATCCACCTTCCTCTGCTTCCCTAGTACTGAGATTAAAGGTGAGTGCCACTACTACCCATCCATAGCTGATTTGTCAACTCGGTTCCAAGCCCCACCTTTAACTGATTCTATCCACTAACTAAAGGCATTATCTTAACTTTTAATATTCTGAAATTTGGCAGATGAAGCCACTCTAGCCATTTCCTTTTAATCCATCTACCCCCAAAGCAAACCAAAGTCAAAGAGCAAAGATGGGCGGAGCCTAAGTGATGATGCTAGCAGAGAACAGGCCAGGCACTTAGGCATTGCCCTTCAGTTTCCCACAACTGGAAATGCTCTTGAGATCACCCGTGCTGTCTGTGATAGCTACAGTTCTCTAGATCTACTGTGGGTAGTCTCTAACACTGCTGATTAAATAGAAATCCCAAGAACGTAAAATATGAAGGCTTCACTTAGGAAGGCTGTGTTATTAGGAAATAAAGCCCTAGATAATTTATCTTTTTTAAAGGAATTGTTACAATTTGAGGACCAAAACCTGTTAGAAAAATTAGCTTTGTCCTTGAACAAAGGTTAAGCTAAATCAGTAAATAAATAAAAATAAAACTGCCAGCATACTGTCTCATCAATACTATGTGCAATAGCTGTTCAATAATAACGTCAAAAATTTCCCCTTTATTCATATTGCTAGCCTCAAAATCAAGGGACCAAGCAGAGTCAGAGAGTAAGGCATAGAGATTAAAACATGCATTTGTAAGTCAGGCCTACTGGCACAACTCTGTAATACCAACCTGGGGTAGAGGCACTGCTAACCATTAAATTAACAAACAAACAAACATACTTGTGTATGTTTTCATTATTTTTATGGTCAAAGACATGAAGTTCAAAATTCAAAATCTCTGTCCTACCACCTGGAAGCAGAGCCATTGGAACACACACAGGAAAGTGGGTCATTTATCCTCACCTGTGACACTGGGAGTCATCTGGAGTGACACTTTTCTTGGCTATCAAGCTTCAGACAGTGGCAACCTATGCTGTAGGCCGTGTGGGTGTAAGAATCCTCCTTCATTCATTTCTTCCCCTGACTTTGTGTTGCTTCTTTGACAGGGCACCATTGATCATTTTCTGTTGTAATTGTTCCGTGTGCCTCACAGCTCTTGGAGAACCAGCTCAGTTCTCATTCTGTATTTCGAGCCTGATTCCGGGAGCGTCCTTCCTGGAATGCCATTCAAATGACAAAGCAACACTTGCTTAGTTGGCATGCTCATTTATGACTGCCCATCTCAATGTTGTGTATGGGCAGCGTGGTTTGCATGCATTGTTTGTGAGTATTACAGCAAGTTAAAGACATGGCTCCTGTGCTGTCCTTAGGCAGAGAGATCCAACAACCACGTTAAAAAAAAATCACCCTGGTAGTAAAGAACAGAACTGAGCTCTGCACTCATTAGAGACAGAGGCCAGAGTTTCTGCACAACTCCCAGCTGCTTTTCTGGCTAATTGATGATGGAAACACAAGGCAGTGTCCACATTCGTCCGTTACATTGATGGTAACTCATTCTAAGTAGACCAGTCAGGAGCCTGGAGGAAATCAAATCCTTCTACACTTCCTTTGAAAATGGAAGCTAAGTATGCACCCAACAACATGCCTTTGCCCAGGGGGTTCCCCTCCCTGCCCCCACTGCAACTCACAGCTGGAGTTTTCTCTCTTGTTTTCCCAGAGTGGGGAATGGGGTTACTAGTTTGATCGCTGCAAAGCCAAAAGCTTGCAGGGTATGGACCCTTATGCTGGTCTCTCTGCAGATTTTTTTTTAATGCGAAGAAGCATACGGAAACAAGGTTCCCAATCTGACGGCTCTTTATGATGAGCAGAAGGATCAGTGGTCACAGGTTCTAAGCCTGGACTCACAGCAGATTCGGGCTTTCCTAATGAATGGGGGCCAAAACACGAAGCACAAGAAATAAAAGAAGGCCAGCAAAGAGTTTTAGTAATTAGTGATTTCTCCTAAAATCAAGAGACCATAACCGGTTGTTGTTGGCCACAAGGAATTCCGAGATAGATGGGATAACCACATGTGCTGGCGTGTGTCCAAGGTAGGGCCCATCAGCAGACCTGGAGCCCCTGCGTACTGTAACAGTATTATTTCTAATTATAACTTCAAGGAAATTCCTCTCTCAATGAGGTGGCTGTAGCAGCTTATTCTTGTCTTACAAAAGAATACAGCTTTCAGCATTTAAAAACATCTTGGTTTGCCCCCTCCTGCTCCGGGTTATATTTTCCAGATTTCTGTTTTGATTTGAGAACCTTTGGAATTCTTTGGAAAGCTGGGTCACCTGTTACCACTGCTCACATCATTCCATTACATGGCAAACTCCACGAGTTAATGATTTGCTCCCCAGTTCATGAATATTTAGAAAATTTAAGAAACCGTTTTTTCTCCATATCTTAATTCTTTTCATTTCTAGAAATTTCTAACTTATTCTCCTATCCAGTTTGGCTGTACCAAATAATGACATTCTACTGCAGAGTAAAAAAGACTTCCTATCACGCCACATCATACTCAACGCCATCATTTATTATAGTTCATTAGAGGAAGTTGCCATTATTTAGAATTTGTAATTGTGATTGTCAGTGATTTGGAACACTCTTCTACCCGTTTCTTTAAACTGTCCTCTCATGTCATTAGGTCACTGGGAAATATGTTTTCCTTACTCAGGCACAAGGACTCACCCTTCTGTGGGTAGATGGGTGAGTGCATATTTTTCTTTCCCAGAAGTGGCTATAGTTGTCAATATTTTCCTGTGTGATTTTGGTGTTTGTATTTTCTTTAGGAGCTACTTTTCAACTTTTAAGTATGTGTGAGTGTATGAGTATATACATACTATAATGTGATCCTTTTCCATATATATGGTTTCTCTATATTGTTTTGGAGGTTTTCCTGGGATTCGCGCTGTAGACCAGGCTGGCCTCGAACTCACAGAGATCCACCTACCTCTGCCTCCCGAGTGCTGGGATTTGCGCCACCATCATCCGGCTCTTTTCCGTATCTTCTAATTAGTTCATAACCACATAGCTAAGCATTGCCATATCATTTGAAATAGATTTTCTGTAGTTTACTTTGGAGTGATGAACATCGCTGTCGAAAAATGAAGATAAATACCTTGATATATAGACCTTTAAAATACTCAGACTTTATTTTGTGTATAGTACATGAGTGCTTTTTTTCTTATAGGTAGTTAATTGGCCCCATGTTTTTTTATATAGTTAAAGTGTATGTGTATGGGTCTTTTCTGAATTTTTTTATCTTGTGTCAATGACCTTTTTAGTTACTTCAAAGTAAATATCATGTATTTTAATCCTTATAAAAACCTTTACAATCTTTCTTTTTTTCCTTTTTGTTTTTATGAGACAGAGTCTCTCTACATAGCCTTGGCTGTTCTGGAACTTGCTATGTAGACCAGGCTAGGCTGGGCTCAAACTCAAAAGAGATCCACCTGCCTCTGCTTCCTCTGTGCTGGATTAAAGGTGTGTACCACCATGGTAGCTCCTAACAGTGAATCCTGATAACTGGGTAATTGGTCTCAGTTTTAAAATAGTCTAATTGTTCTTAGACTTGCTGTTCCACAGACATGGTAGGGGTGGGTTGTTATTCCGCAGACAACTAAGGTAGGAATTGAGTTATGTTTAGAGGTTGATTTGGGGAAAGCGTTTTACTTCATGAAGATGGTTTATCTTTTCTTCAGTTGGTGGCGGTGTGGTGATAGCCTCGGGGGAAGCTGTGCCATTTTCTCCCCTCTGCACGATCTCTTAATTCATGCTTTTCTAGCTTTTTTTTGGGGGGGGTTTTACGAGACAGGGTGCTTTTCTAGCTTCTTTGCAGAGTTTGTTATTACAGTGCCATCCTTTCCTTGACATAGTCTCATTAGTTAATATCCACATACTGAATAAATGTCAAATAAGCCACCAGATTCCCTGGCTAAATGAAATGACTTTTCTGTGATGTACTCTGGTCTTTTTCCCAAATTACTTACATTGCTTTTTTGACTGGATAATGGTAACTTGGAGCTGTGATAACAGTTATACCTCTTATAAGATGATTCTAAAGTCTCAGGAATTACTATGAGAAGTTCTGTTTGTATAGGAGGGAATGAAGAAAATACACTGTTCACCTTGAAGATACAGAGCTGTATTTTTCTTTGCCTTCTATTTCAGTAGATCATCCTCTTTGTTAGTTTGTGCTCATTCTAGCTTCTTGAGTTGAACATTCTTCATCTGCTTTTAGCAATACATTTATAGTTTTCTGGAAAGTTTTAAAAAGTTGCCTTTTGGCACAACCATAGTTGTATCTTCAGCGACCGTGGCTTTCGGGGAGTCTAGAAGGTCATGCTTGTCAATCTCTGGAACTCCAGGGGGCGCCACTCACAAAAGAGTCTATGTCAGAGCCTGGTGCACGCAACCTAAGAGTGGTCTTCTCTGTGGCTCTATAGTCATCTCCAAATATTCTATATTTCTATTGTGTTCTACTACAGTATTAAAAATCAATGGTTTCTCTAGTGGTGGGCTTTGAAATTCCCAAACAAATATGAATTTGGCTATGTTTTCATTTCTGGATTGTAAACCAAACTACATGTGATAGAGACTTTCTTTGTAATGTGATAATTTAGTTCATTTTTGAAAGTTTGACTTATGTAATACAATATATTTGTCAAGTGTCAGGTTTTATTCACCTTTATCATTCTGATCATTTTGATGCATTTTCTTGATAGACTCTTACTGCCATAAAAGAATAGTTTCACATAGGTTTTGTTTGTTTTTTGGGGGGGTATATATGAGTACAGGTGCCTGCAGAGGATGGAGGCAGCTGGATTATGGGTGGTTAAAAGCTACCTGATGTGGCTGCTGGGAACTAAACTCACATCCTTATAAGACAGCCGAACCATCTTTCTAGCCCTACATAATAATATTGTCTTACTTAGAGATTTCATACATGGATCCAATGTTTTTATTGTATACCCCACACTGTCCCCTCCAATTCCTGTCAGCTTTACCTCATCATGTCCCCCATCCCAAATTCTTCTTGCTGTCCTTTAATCCTCTACTCTTAAAGTCTACGTTGTCTGATCTGAAGAAAGTCATACCATTTCTTAATAATTACCTCGCCATTTCCCCATCGGTTTAGTTTCAGCTGCTTAGTTTTGTAGTGGGATTTCTTGTGCTTCTGTGGCGTGTGGCTTCCCTGGAAGCACTGTGTGGCTTGTGCTGTATTTGTTTAGTCTCTTTTCAACCTTTAATTTTGAAGTTGTTACAGGCTTGATAGAAGTCAGGGAGGAAATACTCACCCAGGAGGGCTACATGTGTTCTTCCATTTTCCCCAAAAGAATGCCTTATTTTGTGATTTAGGTCAAAGAAAGCAGTACTGGTCCAGTCCAGTGAGTATGTACAGTTACTGTGTTTATGTGTTTCTCCAGTTTTTCCCGTGCTCATTTCTGTGTGCACCATACAGTTCCTACAGAGACAGTTTGATCTGCACTTTTGCAAGTCATCTTGCTGTTTGACCTGTGAAATGGACTTAACCAAATTCACATGGTACTGCTCTCTCTTCTCATGGCTCCACCCCTAGCAAACGTGACGATTTGAGGAGTTTCTGCCAGGTCTTTAAACCATTGGGAGTTGCTTTCTTTCTGTTCTTTCTTCTAGAAATATTTTGCCTTTTATTTCCTTCTCCATGTGAAATTCCTGTCACTACAACTAGAATGACAGTCCCTCAGACCAGTCAGTGTCTAAGGCCTTATCCAGTCTTCATGAGAAATCCAGGTTCCTGGACTTTGCCTAGGCCTGCTAAACGGGAATGTCAATGGTTAGGGTTCAGGAATCTGAATTTTATGATCTACCAAGAACTCTCCACCATTCAGTGTCTGAACTCCTAAACGCCATTGCTCCTTAGGAGTCAGTAGAGGGTGAAAGGGTCAGTTAGTAATGCCCAGAATTAAACCAGAGTGTTTGGGATAATAATGTCCATATTTTCAGTAGCTTCCCTGGGGAGACTGAGGCAGACGGTCTGCTTCTTCCTTCGTGAGAAATACACTACACTACACAAATGCCTTAACATAGAATCCCCTCACACACAAACCAAGCATCTGCAGAAAATGGGGATCTGAGGACCCTTCTGAAAAGGGGGCACCTACTGATATATGTCCACTTGTGTAGCTTTGTAAGTGTCCCTCGAGGGCCCAGACAGATAGCAAAGGGAACTGGAAGCAATGCAGACATAGATTGCTGCACAGGTGTCTTGTCTGCTTTCAGACATTTAGGAATGAGAGCCTTAACCTTCAAAAGAGATACATTTATAGGATAATTATGCTAAATAAACTACACTAAGTAAATTATTCGTTGCTACCAGAGCTTCATTTCCAAATTGAACTCTATCCTTCAAAATGTTCACTTTAAAAATGTTTTGGTGACTGAGATGGCTCAGTTGAAAGGATGCTTTATGCCCCAAGCCTGATGACGTGAGTTCGAACCCTGGGACACACGATAGAGAGAACACACTCCTGTAAATTGTCCTCTGCCACACCACACACAGCGTGCACACACATTTGTGTATATACAAAGTAAGCAAAATATAAAGAAAGTGAAAGGATTACTAAGTATGAAAAGTAACTACATGCAAGATACCAGATTATGAACATTTACTAAATGTCAGCCAAGAGATTCTCATAGACTGACTGTCTCTGTGTGTCTCTCTGTCTCTCTGTCTCTCTCTGTCTCTCTCTCTCTCTCTCACACACACACACACACACACACACACACCCTCACCACACTGCACCTGTTGGTTTATAAAGATTCTCCTAAGTGAATCTGACCTTTCTTTATACAACAAGCTGAAAGGACCACGGTAGAATCTGCTGCTCTGTGGCTGTCTTAGGAATCTGGGTAAGGAGGCAGACCCAGGGCTGTTTGTTTTTCCCCGAGATAACAGCTGTGATTTTAATAGGCTACATAAAAAGCCATCCATAGGTAGCAGTCAAACCTCACCTCATGTCATTCTTTATCTTTGGGTAAGTTAGCCAACGACCTTCTCAGACAACCTATGATATGTTTAAGATCTTTTCAGTTAACAAGAAAGGGTGTTTGTTGTCGTGAAACATGAAATAAAACTAAATTGGAAATAAATGTTAAATGGTTCCATGTGCAGATCACCAGGGCGGCCACTCTCTAAGTCATTCTCCTGGTCTTTGGGAATCATAGTTTTGAGACTAGAGGGTCAACCAGGCCTGGATCTCAAAATCAGTCAACAAATCTCTCAAAATATTCTCAGTCCTTGGAAAATGTATTTGAGAATGTGCTTGGGACTGGAGAAGGGGCACCAGGTGTGGCTGCCTCTGCCGAGGACCCGTCTTCTCTTTCCAGCAGCCACACTGCAGAGCTCACAGCCATCAACTCCAGCACAGATCTCTCGTCTCTGGCCTCCAAAGTCCATGTACTGCACACACTCACAGACAGACAGACAGACAGAGGGAATATTAACAAATCTTTCTCAGGTATTTTTAGAGAATCACTTGTTCTAAAGCAAGCTTATGATGAGTAGATGACACAGTCTTCATTTTTAAACCGTGGTAAGTCAAGGGTTAACTCTTGAATCCCAGGCTGATGCCTGGGAATCCAGCATGGGACTGATCAAGACCCCCTGAATGGGGGTGTCAGTGAGGAGGCGTAGGTAATCTATTGAGCCTTGGGCAGTAGATCAGTATTCATCCCGAGTATACACATGGACATTGGACTCCCATCCAACAATGTGAGATGAACTCTCACCCTGAACTCTTGGGGGAGGCTCTAGGCTGTGCCCTGGATGAAATGACAGTCTATGGACACCCCCATGGAGGGTCTCACCCTCCCTGGGGAAATGAGGGGATAATGGGGGAGTTGGGGGTAGGGTACGGAAGGAGGGGAGGGAAAGGGAGAGGGACCTGGAACTGACTTGTGAACCAACCATGTTTCTAATCTAAATTTAAACTTTAAAAAAAAAAGTGGTAAGTCAGTAAAGTAACTATTACATGTTGAGTAGGTGTCTGAGTTACAATTAACTACGGATTTGATCAGCTCCAAAACAAAACTGGGTAGCTTAGTGGTTAATAGTCACATTAGTTAAAAAAGAAAGAAGCTCAAAATCAAGAGAGAGAAATGCTGCTGTAGCGTAAAGAATAAATGGAGATGCATTGGGAAAGATTTCTGAATCAAAAATGAGAATGGCAAGCTTAAATAAGGCGAAGGCATTTTTAAAACGCAAGTCAGCCGCGATGGCTCTGCGGTACCAATACTTAGGATGCTGAGGTCACTCTGGGCTATGTGGTGGGACCCTGGTCATAAACAATGAAGCAAAGTCTCCCTGATAAACTCCTAGTTTATTAAAGTTGTTTTCCTTGTGGATAACTTTCCCTTTGTATATTTCATTGGCTCAGTAATATTCCACAAAAAAGAGGAGTGAAAAATGATTTCTGGGCATATAGTGATGGAGTTTGTGTCTCCTGGGCATTTTCTGTCCTTTCCTTCTTCATCTTGTCTCCAGCTGCACTTTTTAGTACTGTGTGTTCCCAGCCCTAATTGGGAGGGTTTATGGAGGAACAAGGTCAGATGCATCTGTGGATGGGCAGCTAGGGCGCTCTTCCCCAGCCCTACCCACTCCTGTCCCAGAAATCAGTGATGAGCTACAGCTTCAGCATTGGTTTCTAGGGTCCGCTGACTGGGGTATAACTCTTACAGATTTTTAAAATTATAAATATATTATAAAAATATAAAAAGAATACTGGGCGTTGGTGGTGCACGCCTTTAATCACAGCTCTTGGGAGACAGAGGCAGGCGGATCTCGGAGTTCGAGGCCAACCTCCAAAACAATACAGAGAAACCCTGTCTCGAAAAACAAAAACCAAAAATAAATAAAATAAAGAAACAAATAAATAAAAGAGCCTTTTTTATTATGCTTGTGACACAATAAGTGTGTGTGTCAGCCACCGACTTGTGGCAATTTGAAAGCACCCCACTGCTGTTGCCACATCTGTGTGTCCACCCAGCACGCCCAGGTACAGTAGAGGAAGGCAGAGAGGTCCCCGAGTGCAGCACCCTGGCAGCTGTCACCAAGGCAGCCCCATAATCACTCATGGCATTTCCAAGAGCGTACGTCCCAGAGCTCCTCATTGTGTGAACTGCCCTGCCTGTCTTAGCTGGCCGTGGCAGCTGGCTACTAATGCCTATGAAGCCTGAGCTTGTATTTCTCTATTATGAGCTCCTGGCCATCGCTTAGGGCCTACAAGTTGATTCTTCACGGGTTATCTGCTTGACTCTCTTGGGGGCTCCCCCGCTCCATTTAGTGCCTTGCAGAAAGTACTGTATCAAAGTTATTGTATGGATGTTTCTGTCACTTAACTGACGTCTATAATGCCCAAACTGAGCAGAGAGTAGGAGTTCATACTGCCTGGAGATGGGTGAATGGATAAATGAACAGTGATTAAGTAGAAGCCCTAACAGGAAGTTTGAAAGGCTTATTATCATCTGCTCCTCCCCCTTCATACCCCTCCCCCTACCTCCTCTCCAACATTTTCAGTTCATTCGATCTTGAGACTGGTGGTGGAAAACAACCAAAGCCAAGTTGAAAGACACGAGACCAAACCCTCTCCTGCCTCCCTTGGTGGATGCCTGGCAGAGGGAACAAACAGTTATACTGCCCTTACAAGGAGTTAATGGGGAGACCACCCCCATTTTGTCTTGATGGCATCAACCTGGTTTAGAGACAAGTATGTCTTCCATGACTCCGCTGAGTGTCATCCATATTTAATGCTCCATGCTATCACAGTCAAACTACTTGGATGGTCATCAGCACCACTTAAAAATATGACTCCTTGTTAAATAATTAACTACGTGTGATGGGGTAGCCTCAAGCAATGCTCAGAGCTCCAGTAATTAATGGATTGGTTACAAGATGCTCATAGGGCGGCTTAACCACGAAAGCTACCATGTAGGTCTCAGTGTTTCAACACGAGTCCTGTGTGCTTAAGTGGCAAACAAACAAAATGGTTTGGTGTAGAGCTGGGAGGTAGGAGAGAGAGGATCACAAGCTGTCACAGCAGTTTGGAGACCTTAGATATCATACTCAGTGAGAGAATGAATACAGGCCTTCCTGTGCCCCAAGCATCCCCCACCTTGTCTCTGATTACATTAAGATCTGCAGCATTTGATGACTGCCTTTTTTTGAGGGCAGAAGCTGAGGATTCATAACCATTCTGTCCTGGGTTCTGTTTTATGCCCCTCTCGTGACAATTAGGGATGAACCTGCTTGTTTGTTGTCTTGCTTGCGCTCTATTGTTGATTATTCTCAGAAATTAACCTCGGAACTTTCTTGGAGGAATTAGTCAACATCATCTCAGTTCTAGGAATTGAGAGAGGAAAATGACCCCATGACTGCTCACCAGCAGGCAGGCAGGTCCCCACTCAGCGCACCCCACCCACCCCCTGAGGGAAAGAAAGGCTTCGGGAGATGAAACATTGTCGTCCTTTTGCACCATTGTAGGCAGTCAGTCAGGTTGGAAGTATGGGGCGATAATAGGACAGTCTTTTCAGAGAAAGCCATGGGTTTCAAGTTAGCAGGAACCATCTATCAATTCTTAGGATTATGCCGTGATTTACTGTCAGAGCACCATGTATTCTGTGATTTTCTGCCTCCCGTGAAACATTGTGCTTTCCTTTTCTATTGATGTATCAACTATAATAGTTACAAGCAGCTACAGAAAAATCAATAGCAAGCTTTCATTACCGTGTACATCAAGTCAAGAGCCGCACGCTTCAAGAGCATGCCTTGTTAGATGCCCACCAATGGAAGAGGGCTGTGCGCTGCTGTTTTTCCCCAGACTGAATGGGAAAAATCAGCTTAGAGAATTGTAAACATTCAGATTGTATAAATATGGTTGTCATGAATATAATACATATATGGTGTGTGTGTGTCTGTGTCTGTCTGATTATCTTCTAAAAGAAAGCACAGAATTCTGCATAGAGTTTAATCCTTTTATCAAAGGAAAACAACCATTCCAAAACAAGCATAGAGGTCTGTTGCCATGTGTTCTATTTTGCAGTTTTCTTCAGGTCTTCCAGGCTGCAGGAGTAAGCACTGGGGGAGTGATGGTGTACTATACCATGCTCCACACCGGGCAAGCAATGGGCCTCAGAGAGCTAAGAAGCTGATGCTACCCTGGTCTGAACCAAACTCTCATTCTCCCTCAGAGTGCATGTTGGAAATAAAAAAGGGTGTGGGGCTTATTGTGTTTGGGTCATATTTAGCTACCAGATAGTGCATGTAAAATCAAGATGGCTGGGAAATGAAATACATGTACACAGGCATTGTGGGAACTGCCAAAGCCCCCAGAGTTATCCAGTACTTCAGTGTTGATTTGAGCAATGCACAGAGAAAACTGACAAAGCAATTCTAAGCAGTCCTGATTCTGATCCATGTGAAATCGTAAAACCTAGTGAATTCCCCACCGCCAAACCCATGCGATGGATGCATCCAAGCCTGTAGGTTTCAGGACTTTACCCATCTCTTCATGTGCCAGTCCACTAAGTCATTCTCATCTGTCATGATTACCGTCCAACTCCAAACTCAGTTTAGTTTGAGCTTGAGAAATTATACATTTAGAAAGAAGGCAAAAATGTATGCCTTGGTCATTTTTGTGTTCATATAAGAATCTTAAACTAGAAAATACTTTTGTAGATCTCTCAGCAACATTTGAATCAAACACCCTAACAAAAAACTATCTCAATCTCCCCCAAAAGGCCATTTGGAAATACTGCATCTAAAACCCTTTTTCACATTCAAGAGTGAGTGTGTGTGCTTGTGTATGTAGGGGGGTGGATAGCTGTTACCACTAAAAAAAATTGTTTTAATTTTAGTTGTAAAACCAAAAAGCCAAGTAGCTTTAGTGTCCGCCTTTGACCCTGACAGTACAATAGAATGCTTTTCCACGGGAAACTGCTTGGCATTTATTCTGTCTCAGTTATGCAAAGGTTCCTTGTAGTTAGCCCATGCTGGTTATAGCTGAGGATCCTAGGAAGTCAGCGAAAGACTCCCCAACTTTTTTTCTGTACCCCTTCCTGGAAAAAGCTTTTCATTGCCCAAATTAGTTAGGCAATAGTAACATCAACAAGATTAAATTGTCCCTCCCCTTTCTTTCCATTGCTGAATTGGAGCCTATAGCCTCATAACATTAGGCAAGTGCTTGACAATCCATTTATATCTTCTGTGCGTGTATACTGAGATGCCCACACCACACGCGCACGCGCACACACACACACTCACACACTCACTCACTCTCCTGTTTCTCCTGTTTTTCCCTCTAGGATTACAGGAGCATGCCACCCCACCTGGCCTTACCTGTAGTCTAGCGGTTAAACTTTAAAATGTGTGTGCTTCACGTGTGTGTATGTCACATGGTTGGGCTTCCTGTGGAGGCCAGAAGAGGGTGTATCAGATTCCCTGGAGTTGGCAGGCACAAGTGAGCCCCATGGTATGTGGGTGCCATAAATGATCTTAACCACTTTGCCATCTCCAGCAACTCCCCCTCCCCACCCCCGTGCCTAAATAAACCTACTTTCAGTATGGTTATCCTAACTGTAATCAGATATATGTAAACATCATTCGGAAGATTACAGAATCTCTGATTGCACCTGATATTGCCTCTAGATAGCACTCAGGCTCTTGGTAAAAGAACTGTCTTTCGGGGCTGGAGAGATGGCTCAGCGGTTAAGAAAACTGGCTGCTCTTCTAGAGGAAGTGGGTTCAATTCCTGGCACCAACATGGCAGCTCACAACTGTCTGTAACTCCAGAGACCTGGCACCTTCATACAGACATATATGCAGGCAAAACGTCAAATAAGAGTAAATAAGTCATTAAAATATATGTAGGAGGAAAAAAAAGAACTGTCTTTCCAGGCTGGGGATATGAGTCAACCTAAGAATCAGGGTTTCATCCCCAGCTGGGTTAGAGGAGAGATCCTTCCTTCCGTGACATTCTCCACAGTCACCCAGGAGAGTTTTTGCTCTGGCTTAACCCGATGGATTCTGGAGGGGAGGTCAGAGGGTGCAGACTCCAGCAGGAAAGGGGCAGGATGTTATAGACAGCAGGGACTTTCCAAGCTGGCTGTTCCGAGCTCGGTGGGGCCACGCTGGTGGGGGAAATCCAGAGTGACAGCCGGCATGTCACCCACCCACCTACCTGGCTCCCTGCCAGAGAGGTTGCTGAGCGTGCAAGCACGTGTGTATGTGTATGTAGGCTTCAAAGATACCGTGGAAGAATATCTTAAGCAGAAATTGTGAGTATATTAAAAAAATCAGGCAATAGTTGGGTGGTGGTGCAAGCCTTTAATTCCAGCACTCAAGAAGCAGAGGCAGGTGGATCTCTGTGAGTTCCAGGCCAGCCTGGTCTACAGAATCAGGCAATAAATAATGAGTAGACTTGCAGAGACGGAAAGTAGGTTTGTAAACAAACCAAACGTGTATCAAATAAAGGCAGCTGTGGTTACAGCTTCTGTCACTGGTCACAGTAGATTGAAATTTTCTTCCCTATTAAGAAAAAAACCACAGAGGCTTATGCTAACATTTTTTGTTGCATTCACATAAGTGTTATTCTGTGATCTAGTCGAATTCTTAAACTGGTGTGGTGTTTAGTAAATAATCTAAGATGTGACTTCAGGTCTTTCCCATCCCACAATGTAGTTTTTCACTTACAAGCCTTTCTTCCCAGAAGTGTCTTCTAGACCCTCATTGCAGATCCTGCTCAGGCTCCTCCCTGGTGGCGTGCTTGTGTGCAAGTGTCTGTGGCCTGCCCCACAACTGGTGCTACTTCCTGTCCTGGCCTTCCCACTCACTGGTCACTGCACTCTTCCTGGACACACTTGGACAAAGGACAGGACTGTGCCATGCACTCTGTCCCCACTTTGTCTAGCTCAGCCACAGGCAAAGGCTTGAATGCAGCCTGAGAATAACCTGTAGCTGGGTTGGCTCAGCAATGCTCACTCATCCCCACTGAACAAAGAGAAAGTCACTCTCCACTGGTGTCCCCCAGGTGCCCACTACTTCAAGGTAGGTAGATAATCTCATCAATGGAGGCCTTCTGGGAATCTCAACTAAGCATTTGAGGATTTCTTATTAGTGACCAGAATGGGTAGATGATTACGAAGCAGTTGTGTTTTATAACAC
Organism: Mesocricetus auratus; assembly: GCF_017639785.1. Lineage (NCBI taxonomy): Eukaryota > Metazoa > Chordata > Mammalia > Rodentia > Cricetidae > Mesocricetus > Mesocricetus auratus. The sequence continues at coordinate 52,781,559 of NW_024429266.1, forward strand.
AGTGTTCGATGTGTTGACTACCAAAGTGTGGGCTATCCTGCCTCTTTCGGAAGGGTTAAAGGATGCTTCATTTTTGCTGACTCATCAGTGTGTGTGCACATCACAGCAGCTCACCCCTGCCTGCAACTCCAGCTCCAGGGACTCTGCCGCCCCCTTCTGGCTTCCACAGGCACTCCCTACCCATGAAGGGTTGTAGATAGGGCTTCTGGAATAGCTCTGGATCCAACTCTGGGACCAAGACGGGGCAGGGTCTTGGTGGTAGGAAGGAAGTGCACCTCATCTCCATGCCCATCAAATACTTAGAAACGAAGGGCAAGGCAGAGAGAGGAGCATAGAGGGTGGAGCTTAGACTGTAGCAGGAGCTTCATTAACCAGTGTTAGAAGAGGGAATGATATTGTCAACGCCACTGAGTCTTACGCATTCTCACTGCTGAATTAGTATTAGTTAATAATACATCGTGAGTCCAAAGCACAAAACTTTCATCACTTAAACTAAAACTGCTTAGCCACCACTGGTAGGTGATGTGTAAGTCCTCTGAGTAGTCACACTTTCTAACAGGGTTTGGCCTGGAGTAGATTGTGTTCTTGGCTTTCTATGAGTTAGATGATCAGGAATTGGTGTTAAAGCAGTTGTTGAGAAAAGTAAACAGACTTCCTTCGGTCAAAGAGTAGATAGTCACATCTCAGTTTTCTCTTGAAATTGCATTGCAGAAAAAGAAATAGTCCTGCAGCCAACCCTGCCTTTGGCCACAATCAGAATGGCCCACAGCTTGCTCTTGGTGCTGTAGTTCACTGTCTTGGACCTAACAAAGCTATCTTCAATATTTTCAGTCTTCAATCCATAGATAACCCCCAACATCAAATTTTGGGCACCGAAGTAGAGAGCTTGGCTCATTTTTCAGCTACAGCTGGAAAATTGAGTTGGTGGAGGCTGCCCTTGACTCTGGCATGGGTATAATTTATGATTCCACAGGAGGCTCATGGGAAGAATATTTGGCTTGTCTTATCCTAAAGCATAGGATCCCACGAGGCAGTCATGGTTCCACGGTGACAGCCTGAGCTGAGGCAGCATCTGGGGACCTGTGTCCTCCCTTAGGGAAGGCCATTGGAAAGGTCAGAAGAGCTCCAAGTATTGACACTCTTCGCTTGAGGCTGGTGTCTGGAAACCAGTGGGTGGGTACAGAGTTTTATACGAGCTTTCCTAGGCAAGGACTGAATGGACTAACAAGGACAGTTGTTCAGTCCAGTCAATGCTACGGAGAGGGAGTAACTGATGCTGCACCGTCCTATCCTGTAGTCATTACTGTTTTCTTTTTAAATTCATCCTGAGACGAATAAACGGAGATGGAAAGGCAACTTCTTAAACCAACATAATCATAGATTTAGATATATATTACATATCTAAAATATAAATATAAAATATATTATTACAGCTGTCTTAGCAAAATCTAGAGTTACATTTTAAAATCCCAGATGAAGATAGCTTCCTCAGCAGACGACAAGCCCCTGAACTGGAGTACTCAGCCTAATCTCCCTGCTAGATCTCTGCCACATGATTACGCAAATATGAAACAGATTGGTAATATAGATTTTCTGTCTTTCACAGAGAAATACAAATCCATGAGCAATTGAATGAATTATTAATTTAAGTTATGTCCAAAACCTAGATAAGTATTTGGCTCTAACGATCTTGTTAGGTAGCTGGTTGTTCTTTTAGCACCCCACCCTGAAGAGCCTCTTTTTTAATTTTTCAAGCCCAATAATTCAAGCTAAGAATTGGTTTTCTGAATAATTTTTCCCTTCTTTTCAACCTCTGCCTCACTGAGCTGAATTTCAATAAGCTGCGGGAAATGATGTAATAACAGGCAAAGCGTGCATCTGACTCTTAAAAGGTGACTTTATTTGAGCTTCATAGTCTAGCGAGACCCTGGATACTTAGGTGTGAGTAATAACAGGTTCTCATTGGCCTCCGTGTGCGGGGTAGGGTGGATTGTTTGTTGTCTTCTTCAGAGGAGCACAGAGTCCCAGTAGAAGCCCCATTAATGCAAAACCTTTCAGTGTGGTCACCAATTGCTAAGTAAATGTACACCTCTGGTAACCACAAGCCCATGCTTTCTCCAAGAAATGGGTACTAAAGTTCTGTAAATGTGAAGCAATTATGGTAGTATACTTAAAAGGGAGTAGATGTGCTGGGGAGATGGTTTGGTGGTTAAGAGCACTGGCTGTTCTTCTAAGAGGACCAGGGTTTGGCTCCCAGCACCCAAATTAGCAATCTGTAACCTCTTAATTCCAGTTACAGTTTTGCAGACGCCCTCTTCTGGCCTCTGTGAGCACTGACAGCGCATAGTGCACAGATGTGCACACAGGCAAGGCATCCATACACACAAAGCAAAAATAAATAAACCTTTAACAAAATAAATAAAAAAATATTAAAAGGACTAGAGCGGATCAGGTACAACACTAAAATACCCACCTTCTCCTGACACTATTCATTTATTCATCCTGTGTCTCTTAAGAAACATTTAGACCAGAGCCGCGGGGAATTACTCCAAAAGTGATATAATAAATGGAAAGGCTCTGATAATAAAAAAAGAAATTTTAATTCTCAGCCAATATTTCATAATACTGATACAAAAGCAGACAAAATAGCACTCTTAATTCCTGATGTTTAAGACTCTGCTGTTCATTGAGGGGTGAATTTATTTCTCCTAAGATCTTCAGAACCCAGGACAGAAAGGAAGTTTAAACTTCCCAACACAAATAAAACTGAAACATCTAAGGTAGGTGGGGTTCAGGCTGCTCAGTCCTAACTGGGGATAATCACCAAGCTCTATAGGACATCCGGCTGTTACTTGGAGTCTTGTTTTGTTTTAAGACAGGCTCTCACTTTATGACTCTGGCTGAATTCTAATTCACTAGGTAGATGAGGCTGGCCTTGAACTCACTTCCCAAGTGCTTAAAGATTAAAGGCCACCACATCTTTTCTTTTGTTTTTGTTTTTTGAGACACGGTTTCTCTGTATAACAAACAGCTCTGACTGTCCTAGAGCTCACTTTGTGGACCAGGCTGGCCTTGAACTCTGGTGCTAGGATTAAAGCCGTCTGCCACCACGCCTGGCCTTGTTTTTATGAACTTGATTATGAACTAAAGCAAGGTCTCAGCCTGTGGGTCGCAGCCACTTTGGGAGTCAAATACCAGGTATCCTGCATATCAGATATTACACTACAATTCATAATAGCAAAATTACAGTTATGAAATAGTAACAAAATAATTTATTGGGGGGTCACCATAACATGAACTATATTAAAGGGTTGCAACATTAGGAAGTTTGAGAAACCACTGTTCTGTAGCAATAAATATTTATTCTTATATAGCAAGTGGATTATACCAGGATTCCCAAATCTGCCCAAATGAGATGAACCATGAGTATGGTTCTCCTGCACATGCAACTAACCACTCCCCGCATCCCTCCACCCCCATGGAACCTTGGAAGATCAGTCAATGTCAAGATGTTGCCAAGGACTGTATCACCCTGAAGTCTGTTGACTACATCTGTCTCCACTGTCCTCTAAGTAGGAAGTTTCTGTATGACCTTTGGGTGCAGGCAACAGCTGGCGGTGAGGACCAGATACCTTGAGTTGCACACAACTCAATTATTTTGTATAATGTTGGAGGTCTTCATTCTTCACTGCTGTTTGGAAGACTTTTAAAACAGGTATTCTGGTACTCTTCGGTCTCATAGAAGCCTCCTTTTCCTGTAGTTCTTTCTCCCTTTCCATCCATGCCCACTTTTCAGCCTGAAATGGTCTCCCTTGCTCCTCTGGGAGCACCTGGCTGCAGAACAGGCTGTGAGCAGCCTTGTATGGGTAGCAGAGCCCAGAAACATCAAGCGGCCCCTGGCTATCTAAATTGTAGGTTATCTTGTGGAAAGACTGCTATTTCAAAGGAAGGGATTTCTGTAAAAACGCTGAATTATGAAGGAGTATTGATTGGGTAGAACTATCTAGAAGACTCCATCTTTTGTCTTCTGGACTTATAATATAGAGAAATATTCAAATTAACTCTTTATTCTCAATTCACTGCTCAAATCTTACCCTTTTTTTCTGCTTAGACATAATCTCTCTGAAAGTTGATATTGCTTGCAAAGTACTACCAAAGCTAAGCAAGGTGAACCGGAATTGGGTTGATAGGTGCACGTACCCAAAATAATATTTTAATTGACTGAGCTAATATTTGATCCAAATTCATAAAAGTTTGAAGTCAGATAATTAAATGCAAATACAATCTTCATCCCAAAGACGATAAGAATGCCTTTAAGCTAATATTTTTAACAAGAACTGTTCAACTGCACTCTCTTGTAAATTTTATCATACCTTAGGCGGTTTTCCTCATTCGATTAGCTGGAAAGCTGAATTTATCCTGAGGCAAACCAGACATCTAGTACAGGCTAAACTCCACAACTGGAGCTTAAATTTGGCTTAATATATCCCCACTTGGATCTGCCTATTTAATTCTCTTTCATATGATAACATTGGTTTATTCATAGTCTTGACTTGCCACCTGAACAAACTGAACCTCATATCTTATTCTAAGAAAATAAGAAAACTTTGCAAAAAAAAAACTACCAAAGTTCCTGAATGTAGTTCATTCAAATGCAAATATAGTTCAATACTGTTTCAGAATGTGACTATTAGAGTGGAGGTATGGCTGGGGATGTATGTGGCTGTCCCCTACTCTAGGGACAGATGATCTCTGTGAAAGGAAATAGCCACTGCGACTCCCAAGACCAGCCAAGGTGGCTCTAGTTCTGATGCTCACATGTGAAATGTTGCCCACATATTTTATCAAACATTAGTCTCTGTCTTCAAGTCTGATTCACACACAGTTTTATTTGAAGTTTAAAGGCACCAAGGAAATATTAAGTAATATGCCCCCTTTAAATTCTGTCTCTTACTGTCCATGCATATAGAGGTAGTTGTCACAGCCACCTGACCTGTACACCATATAATCCATTTGCTGGCCTTAAAATCTCAATGCTGTACACCACCTTTCTTCTGCACATTTTGTCCCTAGGGATTTCGGAAATTAAATCGCAAATCATTACACAGATGTTAAAATGTTGGTAGCTGAGGATCATGGGCTTTAGGTTAGCATGGGCTACATGATAGGATCCTATCTCATATTTTAAGAACACAAAATGAAGAAATAAATGTTCTATATCACCTGATACAGTGTCGCTAACATGATATATCACTACTTTACCGTTTCAAACAACTGCTTTCCCACTGTTCGTGGAACTCAATTCCTACAATTTTCAATCAAGTTGTACTTTTCTAGAGATAAAATATAGGAGATGTTTTCTACTATACTTGAAATTAGTTTTGAATTTGACAAGGCAGTAAACTTAGTAGTGGTACTGCTGTCTCATTAAAAAAAAGCTCAGTAAATTCCTTTTGAATTAGTTTCTCTATGTCCTATTCCTAGGAGCTTAATAGAAATTACTAAGTTCAGTCATATAGGCACCGGGTGTCGGAGGGTATGTCTGCACTGTGTGTGAAATAAAACACAAGATGCTGTAGGCTGCCTCTTTCCAAGGGAGTGTGCCTAGCAGCATAGACAAGAATAAGCCGAGGACTAGTGGATGGGAAGGAGGGAGGGAGGGAGAAGGAAAGGAAGAAAGAAAGAAAGATGGAGAAAGAAAAAAAGTTTAGTGAGAAAGATGTTACCAGAATATTTAAAAGATCTCCAGACACAAGCAAGGTCGATGTGTATAAAATTGATAGGCAGGCATATTGTTTAATTTGAAAGGCCAAGACATCCTCCTAGGCTGCAGCTGGGCATGTTGCTGTCTTGCAGCTAGCAGACAAGTGGCCATGGAGCACTCAGTGCCCTGATGGGGAAATGGAATACGTCACTGAGCCGTTCATAGACAGTGGTGTCTGCCCTGAGTCTCGGGATCAAGACCAGTTAGTGGAAAGAAGGTGAAGGAAAGGAAATCACAGAGGGGCCAGCACAGGTCCGGGCTCAGGCCCATCTCAAAACAGTTGGTAACGGGTGAAATCAGACCAGAGAGGTAAATGCTAGATGGATGTCTTTAATCTTTAGCCCAAGGGCAGTGGCAAGCCATTGGAGAATTTCAGGCACACAATCAGATTCCTATTTAAAGCTATCTTTCTGACTGCCCCGAAGAAAATGAATTGGAGGCAGGCAGCATTGGAAGAATTGAGAACAGTTAAAGAGGTTGCTGAAGCAATAAAGGCAAGTTATGGTGGTGACAGAGGAAAGGATAGATTGGAGACATAATTAGGAAGCGGATCCAACAGGACTTGGTGGCGTGTGCACTGGCAGAGAGGAGCATCAAGTGTGTCTCCATCCAGCCAGACATCTGTAATTGGATGGATTCTGGCCCAGGAAAGACAGGAGAAGTTCAGGTTTTAGAACACTGGAGATTTGGTTGAGTTGTAAACATTGTGAACTTAAGAACTCCCCAGCCATCTAGGTAGAGAGGGCATAAGTATGCCTAAAGTCAGATTTATTTGGCAGCCTCCAGCATGGGCATTGACAGAGCTGATGAAGACGCTGAGCATGGGAGAGTTCAAAGGATGTGAGACACAGGCACACCACACAGAATACCTGGCAAGACTCCCGACTGACTCGGTTTCCCCAGGCAGCACAATCCATAATGGGATTGGAGTGTGTGTTGCATCCTGTTAGGGAATGATTCTATGCAAAACAGAAGGCTGTTGTGAATCCAGTGTGGAAGAATGAGAGTGTGTCAAACTTTGTGTGTGTGTGGGGGAGATGCTAGTTTGGAATATTCAAGAAGCGGCTACATTTGTTCGTCTTCTATGTACTGGCCAAGTGGGAGGATCCAGCTGCAAAGACCATGTCTGTCTCCCTTAGGGCTGCCTTTGTAGAAGATGAGAAAGACAACTTTTTTAAAAATGCCCTTTACTTTAGGCACTTATTTTTAAAGAAATTAGCTAACAAGAAAAAATATCTAGAAAAATATATGTGTAATGTAAGCCATCAAAATCTAGCAATGGTATGAACTTAGAGTTATAAATGATCTAAGTATCAGAATCAGGGCAGTAGTCACCTGGTGGACCTCCATGGTGATAAGGGAAGGAACACACAGATGACCCACATCTCACATGAGTATAGACTGTGCATATTAGATTATGCTTAGAAACATATATGCATTGTATTTTTCTTTTTCACATTGCTAGAGATGGAAGCATGGCCTCCTACATGCTAGGCAAACTATTATGGCCCTAGTCCCATGCACATTTTTTTTTCCCATCTCTGTCTTATCCCTCCCTGCGTGTGTGGTTCGGGGGTTCTGAAGTCAATGTTAGGGATCTTTGTTGGTCATTCCTCTACGTCACTCATTGAAGCAGGGTGCTCAGTCAACCCCACACTCCACTGATAGCGTTAGTCTTGCTGACCAGCTTGCTTTAGGAATGCCGTCTCCACCTTGGAGACTGGAAGTAGAAGCTGGACACCATTCCCACCCGATTTTTACTGTTTTTTGTTTTGTTTTTAGATAAGCTCTCTGTACATAGCTCTGGCTGTCCTGGAACTCACTGTGTAGACCAGACTGGCCGCAGACTCAGAGCTCCTTCTGCCTCAGCCTCACAAATGCTGGAATTAAGTGTGCATCCCACCACACCTGACCTCTGACCCAGCATTTGTATAGGTTTGCTCAGCGTGCTTATTTGGCAAGTGCTTTCTTTAACCACTGACTCATCTCCTCAAGACAAGAAAATTTTAGTTAAGGCAGAATATGCACAGAACTTATCATCTTATTTTCTATATAGACTTTAACTTTTTATGTGGTGCTTTTTTCTGTCTTCCTTTTTTGGAGCAGTTTTGAGTCCATAGCAAAATAGAGACAAGTGTAGATTTCTTGTTTTCCCATCCCTTTTTGATTGAGAATGGATTGATGCCCTGAGTGCTTCTCCTGCCTTTCACTTTAATTTTGGGAAATGGGCCTTCAGAGATTTCTGGGTTTTGTTCATGAAAAGTCAACCACTGGAAAAATGGCCAGGTTGACTGGTGCTGAGAAAGACCGTAGCCACCTTCCACGTTTGTGGAAGCAAACACCCTCTCCACATGTCATCCGCACAGGAAAGCAACGCTCACTCCTGAAGGGCTGTTTTACTTTTAAGTGACCTTTTAAAATGGGGAAGTAATTCCGTTTTGCACATGAGAAAGTTGGCGTTGATGATTTGAGTAGCTTGTTTGTGGGTCTAGTCATGAAGACTACATTAGACCGTCGTTGTCAGTGATTTTTGTTGAACTCAAATTTGGACCATGGGATGAAATTGTCTTAGTCATTTAGACATTTTCCCTGATGCCTGCATGTAAAAAAGCCGAGGACACAGAAACTTCTTGGCACGCTCACAGCCCAGGTGTAGAGGGTTGGGTAGGCATTATTCAGAGATGTCTCTGAAGGCACCCTCAACGCTCGACTGTCTTCAGTTCACAATGGATGGTGGCATTTAAGATGGTGAATTGCCTCTGAATGGTCAGGAGCAGTAGCTGATGCATTCCTGTATAGACGCTAAGTTTGTGAGGAGGAGCATTCTTTAACATATTGTACACTTTCAAAAGTCAACAGTTTGGTTAGCCAGGATGTCCCCACCTGCAGATTAGTTACCGACCCTGCTGAAGGAAGTCCTGTGGTATGGACTTAAGGGAACGGGGTGAGACATACCTGCTCATAAATGAGGGCTCTGCTTTCCCGGATGTAGCACTAGGCCTTGGGATTTTTTCTTTTGAAAAATGAAAATAGTGGCTGGAAAGATGACTTAGCAGTTAAAGACACTTGCCTGGTGATAAGGAATTCAATCCATAGAACCCATACAAAAGTGGAAGGCAAGAACCAACACCACAAAGTTGTCCTCTGACCTCTGAGCATGGACTGTGGCCCATGGCCCATTCCACATCATGTATACACACATGTCAATGGGAATATGACTATTTTCTCTGTGAGAGCAAGAAAAGTTAATGGGGGCGTTTTTTTTTTTTTCTTTAAAGAAAGTAACTAGGCATGTTGATTAGTGCCTGGTAAGTGTTGGTGGCCTGTCTGTTAATCCCTGGGTCTCACTGACATCTTGAAAACCTCACTATCTCCAACTCTGACTTTTTCGTTGTGTGTATCATATCATCCTTCTCATAAATAATCCTCCATGAGTGGTGCTGCAGAGCCCCCACAGCCTCTTCCAACGGACTCCTGCACACGCCAATTGCTTTCCTGTCTTTTTAGGAGAGTGTCCTTTGGAAAACAAAGTGCACGAACACCACTTTTAGAGAAAATCCAGGCTGCCTGACACACACATAAGGGGGCTTCAGCCCGTCCCTCTCTGACACACTTGCTCCCCTCAAACAGACATTGTGAGGTATCAGTGTTCCAAGGATGGATTCCTTTTGTCTTGTTCCCGGGTTTTGTGGATGGGACACTATCTGTAGGACATCTTTTTTCATCTCTTGGTTTGGTTCACCCCTAAGCCTTTCAAAACAAGTGAGCTAGAGAGATGAGATGGCTCAGCACTGACTGATCTTCCAGAGGACCTGGGTTTGATTCCCAGCACCCAAAACTCTTCAAGCCTCATCTCCACAAAGAAGCCTTGAGCCCTGAGTTAGATGTCCATCCAATGTGGTTTCAAGGTCCCACTGCTGCTCTGTATCACATTAAATGGACTGCTTAACCTAGGGACTGTTATTCCTGTATCTTCAACATCTGGCTCAGGCAGCCATGCCTTGTGTACGTATGTATGAAAAGGTAAGATGTGCTGAAGTGCTTTGTAGACCACAAAGGCCCACAGTTGTAAGAGCTTCTATTGCTACAAATGTAAAGAGTGCAAGCACTTTATCAATGGTTCTCAACCCTACTATTGCTGAGATGTTAATTTAGTTCCTCATGTTGTGGTGACCTCCAACTTAAAATTATTTTCATTGCTACTTCATACCTTGTAATTTTGCTGCTGTTATGAATTGTAATGTAAATATCAGTTGTTCCAATGGTCATGGGTGGCCCCTGTGAAAGGGTCGCTTGACTCTGAAAAGGGGTTAGTCACCCATACGTTGAAACTGCTGGTATATATGTGTTAAGCACAGCCCTTCCACAAGGGTTAAATTTCTTGTTACTAATTTGCTTAAAGGTATCAAGTTGTATGTTCAACTTGGTAAAAACTCTTGGGTTAATAAGAATATCACTACAAATATATCAAGTAGAGGGGTTATAGGGATGAGTTTGAAATTTTGAGTTTCAGGGTTTACTGGGAACTGAGGAATAGAATCTAATTTTAGGCAACTGCACGGAAGATTCCCTCCTCTCCTCTCCCCAACCCTCTTTTCCAGAGTGCATTTTGTTCATATAAGAGCAAGTCTCCTCTCCAACCTCCAAAACTTCTTACAAAATTATTTATACAAATTATTCAAATTTATCCCCTTAAAATACTTTTAAAACTTCCTCATAGAAAATTCTTTTTTCCTCCCCTGCTGTATCAAAGGAAAAAGCATTCTGCCAACAAACCACGTGACAATACCTACATATTTATATCCCGTCATCCCTCAGTTCTGTTTTAAAAGACTGTGTCTCAGGAAAAGACACTTGTCCTGGTGCCCGCCAGGCCCCTTGCTCAGCAAAAGAGCAATCTTTGAAAGTATGTGCAACAGCAAGGTCGCCGCCTCTCCCGTGACAGTGACCAGGGAGGCCAAGGTTCATCTTCAGAGAAAGCCGAATCTTGCCGATGACGGAGAAGTCAGCAGCGCAGTAATATATTCCAGAAGGCCTAAGGGTCTACTTTTCAATAAGGATGGAAAAAACCCTGAGCACCCCACTGTGAGCTTATCGTAATGTGCTTCATAGAAAAAGTTGGTAATTAGTCCCCGAGTGACTAAAGTAGAATAGATAAGCGATTGATACTTAGAAGGAAGCTCCAAGTGCTCTTGCCAGGCATCAAATTTTAAATGCTGCAAGGAGGGGTTGGGGATGCCTCTGCCTGTTTACATACAGTCTCCAACGCAGAATTTGTAACAGCCACTAGTGTTTTAATTGTGTGAGAATGAAGGTTATGTAAAATGCCAAAGGAGCACAGAGTGCCAAATGCAAGATGTTTGAGATCAGGTGTAAGACGCCACAGAGCTGGTGGGAATTCCGGTGGGTGTCACTCTCTTCCTCCTGCAATCCAGATGTGTCACACAGTATTTACTGAGGGAAAACGGAACTGCAAGTCTCAGGACTTGCGTTTAAAATCTATTGCATTCTTAAATGTTCATGAAAGGAAATAAACTTACAGGGAAAAAAAAACACCAATTCAGTGGTTATTGTAGGAATGCAGTCACGCTTCCTGAAGAGAAAGTACACACAAACCACATTAAAAAAAAACCAAAAAAAAAAAAAAAACAAAAACAAAAACAAACCCGGTTTCCTGGGAGGAGAGATTTTCACCTATATTTTGACATTTACCATCTCTGTTGTTTTTAGGTCCTTGTGAGCTCTTCTCTATATAGACCATTTAGATTGGGTGGGAAAAAAAACCAAGGTTTATCTGTCAGGCCCAGAGATTCAGGAGACACAGGACCCCAGGGACTACAGGCTTGATTCTCAATGGCAACACCAACCAGTGAATCTTGCCATTTGGACCGCAAAACTTAACCACATTGTAATTTTAAAGGTTGTGAGCATTATTAACCTTTAAAATATTTCAGTTGTGCTGGGTGTTAGTGGTGTACGCCTTTAATCCCAGCACTCAGCAAATGGATCTCTGTGAATTCGAGGCCATCCTGGTCTACAGAGCGAATTCCAGAATAGCCTACAAAACAATACAGAGAAACCCTGTCTTGGGGAAAAAAAATCAAAAAAAAAATTTCAATTAAAGAAAATATTGTATATGTAAGTTTTCTCAAAAAATGAGTTTCTAGTTGAAAAGGAAAGCAGGCTGGCTCACAGGATCATAGTAAAGGTCACTTCACAGTTACAGTCTTGTGAAAATACACCAACAATGTAAAGGGACAGTCACTAGCATTCTTTCTGAGGATGCCCTGACTAATGTGTGGTCCTCTCCTCAGCAGCTTGCAGTCTCTGGAGGGAAAGGGACAGTTTCATAGATGGAGGCAGCTCAGAGGCAGGCAAGAGTGCAGTGACCCAGCATCTGCTTGCCAGCAGATGGGAGACAGTTCAACACTGCCTTCCCCCTTCCTCTCGCCCTTTTGGGTTCTGGCTGTGTACTCCAGGCTCGCACGGAGTCCACAGCCCTCCTGCTGCAGCTAGATTATGTGTGTGTGCCACCATGCCTGGCTTGCCTTTGCTTTCTTGAAAATCTCAAAGTATCAGGATCTTTGCCACCTGCCTAGACCTAGAAGTCTGTGGGACAATTAACAGCATACTTTTAATGCTAATTTAGTCATGTGAATTCAACCCTGACAACTGTGGGTGGGTGGCATATAGTTAACCTAGGTACTTTCCTCCTATGTGGAAAACTGCAAATGTTTTGAACTTCTCAGAGGAAGTACAAATTTGGACCAGTATTCTCAGAAGTTACCCATAAATGATAATCTGAGATTCATCAGTGCTCAGTTTAGAACAGTAGTATACAAATAATCTAAAAAACCACTTTGCCCCCAAAACTCCTCATTTATCTTGTGTATTCCACATTGCTCAAATTCCAGCATCCTACCAACTGGTCTCCGACTATTTCCAGCTTCTCTGCCTCATGTCCATCTTACACTGTCATGAAATGTGTGGTCATCTCTCAATCACTGTCACCTAACTAAATGTAGAGTTCTCTTTACTACTGAAGGAGAGCACATTGAAGGTGTTTCTGATCATTTACATTTGCTCATTTTGAACCAAGCATAACTTTAGAGCGTAGCCATACTTCTAAATATTAAGTAATTTAAACCCACTTTAAAAACATTGCACATTAAGGGGGGCAGTGGTGGCGCACACCTTTAGTCCCAGCACTCAGGAGGCAAAAGGCAGGCAGATCTCTGTGAGTTCCAGGACAGCCAGGGCTACACAAAGGAACGGTGTGTGTGTGTGTGTGTGTGTGTGTGTGTGTGTGTGTGTGTGTGTGTGTGTGTGTGTTGGGCGAGGGGTGTGTTCACATTAAGATGAAGTATTTGGTTGGCTGTCAAATAAATGCCAAGTGCCACAAGTAGTACAAAGCTTCAGTGTAGCGTGCATCTGGTTGCCCACTCAGACAATAATCAAGTATTTTTGTACCTCCGATCTCTCTCACTTTGAGCTAGGACTTTGTCTCCATATTGTGTATTTACTTCTTCCCGATTCCTCACTGGTTTGAATCTGGGCCAGGGTCTCGGTAATAGAGAGAAGCACTAGTGTAGATCATGCTTCAAACAAACACTCGGATCCTTCCAAGCACAGTTCAGTGGTACACGGAAGGGAACCTTCCATTTTGTGGACTCATGGAGAGATGAGGAACGAGGAACACACACAGACGTTGCACAGGCTAGTTTGACGGCGCCTAACATATTGGCTATGAGTTACTATGGTAACGACCTTTCATCTAGCACATTTAACCTTTTACTAATTTTCTCATAGTAATTTGGTTTACTTCAGAATCTTGTTTATTCTAGTCCAATTAGAAAGTAAAGGATGAGGATGGCTGTGTCTGTTTAACTCTGTGAGGAATATATATATAAACTCATGCACATCTGTATATTTTTTCCAGCAGCTTCTATACACACTTCATATAAATGTTATACAGTGAACATAAATAAACTCCAGAAGTGAAATTCCAACATTCCATCTTTCCCGTGGCCATCATCTGTGTGCGTTTGTATGTGAGCCTACTCTTGTGGTACTGTGTCTCTTATCCAGTATGTAGAAGGACCTCTAGGGCTGACGTCTCAAAACTAGATGATGACCCGGAGTCAGGCAGGATGAATTGCCTGTGTCCAGCTTCTTCATAGCCGTGACCCAGGACCAGGAGGAAAAAAGAGTAAAGAGTCGGCCTTATGAAGCTACATTCAGGTTAAAGGGCACCAAACATCCTGGCTTGTATTCTGCCTAAAGGACAAGGCTTTCATTTGATAAAGATCATTAGTCACTGAGATATATATTTGAGAGAGTTCCCAGTAGTGAACCTTCAGTTGGCAGTCACTGGAGTGTACCAGATGGTTCATTAGCATAGGCTAGACAAGGCAAAGGCTTTCAGAATCATTTAGAAAATGTCAAACAGAAACAAGAACCCTGTCACTTTTTATTAGAATTAACTACATCACACCCTGGACACAGATTTCACCTTGGGTCAGAAAAATTAATACAGAATTATATGAATTGTGTAATATACTGGTTTAAGATAGGTCTTTCTCTAGGGACTCATTTGCTGGCAATATATTATGATCCCTCTCCTCAAGCCTTTCCTTTTGTAAGATATGAGAAGAGTTGACCTTGCTCAAAATCCATTGGTGTCTAATTGGTTTGAGGTATATGCAGAATTTCAACAAGACCATCTTGCAAAGCTCTTTTGCGATCCCTTTTCCAGAAAGCATGGTGAGTGGGGTTTCCTGAATATTCAACAGTATATAAACCGTACATTATATCAAGGGGAAAACACAACCATGAACTGAACATTGCTTTAGTAAATAGGAATCTTAAAAAAAAAAAAAACACGCCATTGAAATCTTGTGTTTTACACGCAGATGTCAAGAATCTTGAGAACTTCCAGCTGGTGGAAGGTGTCCAGGAACAGGTGAATGCCGCTCTGCTGGACTACACGGTTTGTAACTACCCACAGCAAACAGAGAAATTCGGACAGCTACTTCTTCGACTCCCCGAAATCCGGGCAATCAGCATGCAGGCAGAAGAGTACCTCTACTACAAGCATCTGAATGGGGATGTACCCTACAATAACCTTCTCATTGAGATGCTGCATGCAAAAAGAGCCTAAGTTACCACTCCTAGAAGCTTGCTCTAGGAACAAAGACTGGAGGAAGTCGAGGAGGAGGAAGAAAACATAATACTCTGAACTGCTCCTAGAAATGCTAATTACGACTCGGTTTAAAGACACCGAATTTTAAAACGCATAATAATCAAATACTTAATTGCAAATAAATGATATATCAGGGTATTCGTACTGCAAACTGTGAATTGAAGGCCTCTCATCCCCAAAGGAGTAAGGATTCCTGTGTAATGGGGTGATTGACTTCACAGTCCAATACCACCACATCAGAATAGAAATGGACAGAACAATTCTTGTGTATTTAAACTGATCTGTTAAGAAATTTCAGCATTTGATCGGTGTTATTAATTGGACTTGTCCAGAATTCCTCCCTGGTGAAGCTGAACGACTCTAAGAACACATGGGCTGTGCCTTGGCAGCCCCTCCCTCCTCCCAGAAGGCCCTACACCTTCTGACCCGTGAGCCCTGAAGCTGTACTAAGGACTTTGTTCAGCCACACCCTCCCGTAGCTCCACTAAATCATGAGTTCTGAATGTCTGTCTTAGACCTGCCAATAGCTAATAAGAACAATGTATAAATATGTCAGCTTGCCATTTTAAATACATTCTGAAGTTGTTTTGTCGTGTGTTCGTAATTAAAAAGCAAAGCAGGCAGTATCCCTCTTCTATATAAGCATTAGTTAATATTAAAGGAAATCAAACAAGTTTAAACAAATACTCCCAGCAAGCTAGACCTTAATTCTGCTATTGTTGCTGAACTGTGGCTTTGGCATGGTTGAGTTTCATAAGAAATTTTGGCCAAGTGACTTGTTAGAATACATCCGTCTGTTTAGTCATCAGGATTTATAGTACACTAAAAAATAAAAACACTAAACTTTTTTTTGCTGGGATGTCAAATAATCACAGTGTAAGTAGCCAAAAAGTCAAAGCATGCTAAGCAACGCCAAATAAAGAATGGTTGAGCTGCAAAGGCAGTTGTTGCAAGGTTCATTGATAATCAGAGAGCACCTCCTAACTTGGGATGCAAAAGCAGTGATTCTCATGGCCTGGAAAGACAGTAATCTGCAGAGAGCAATGGAAGAGAACGATACTGGCCTAAGTTATAGACCAAAGTCTGCTGTAGAACAAAACTATTGGAGGGCGGAGATGGCAAACACACTCTCCAAACGTGCTGTCAGTATTAATACGCCATGGCCACATAGGGAAGCCTCGCCTTACTTCCTGGTCCTAAAAGGGAGCTGTGCAGATGTAGATCAGCATTTGTTGAAAATAAAGTATTAATACTTTCAAGTCAAACAAAACATAGTGTTTACATTCTTTAGGTCCTGGGGGGGGGGTGTTGGGGGGACTTTGACACTTCAAGATAGCATAAACAGTCATTCTTTTAGTGTTACTTTTCTGGTTCGTAATTATTTTTAACAGTACTTAATTACTGTATGTCGTGAGACACTAAAATCAAGAATGGGACTCTCATTTCGTCTTTGATTTGTTGAGATCAGCAGCACAATCACTTGTAGAAACTGTAAAAAATAAAGTATCTCCCAGTCCCTTAATTTTTTTTCTCAAATGTTTTCTGGCTTTGGAATAGTTTATTTATATTGTATATCATAGTTTCAACTGTAGACAATTATGATGCTAATTTATTGTTCCTCTGGTTCCCCTTTGTATAAGATAGAGCCAAGACTGAAGAAACCAAATATGTGTTTACTATAGCATGTCTTCAAGTTAGTGGAACATAGTTCAGGGGTATAGAAGGGTCTTAATGATTAAAACCATCCACTTGATTACATGTCTGGAAATTCCCATAATCCTTCTGTAGCTTATTTAATATCCATTGTGAATCACGTGACTTGTAGCTTTTTCTTGTTTTGAAGTCATTTTAACAAGACCCAGTCTTACCTGGTTTTCCTTTCCAAATATTGTAAGTTGTATACCAAAGATATTAGTTTATTACTTCAGTGTGTACAAAGAAGATTGATTATCTTATTACATTTATTATTAATCACCTCTACTATCCATCCTCACGAGGGATGCGCATTGCCTGGGCCAGGCAATGACTCTCAGTGTTATCTTCATGGTTCAAAGAAGGATGGAAGGTCATTAATCAGCTCAGATCCAAAGCATTAAATAAAACAGAAGCATGGCTGTTCCTCCCAACTAAAAACCAAGTTGGTTAAAGGCACTTGGAGAAGGAATGGTGATGTCAGCGTTCAATGAGAAAGCCCTAGCCTGTCTATCAGTGTGGGCTAAAGGCTAGAAGGATGGTTATGCAGAGGATTTTTTTACATTGAAAAAAATCCATATTTCCTTATTTTAAATATACTGTACTCCCCACTGAATATTAAGCCTAAAATTGTCCTGCTACGGCACTAACCTATTAGCTCTTACCCTGAGAATGGTTAGAAAGCCAAGCAACAGCCACATCCATGCCGAGGACAGAAAGTAAGCAGGTGAGTGCTAGCCCAGCACTGATGGCCCGTTCAGAACTGGCCAGTTGTCTGATGTCAGTTGGTAGCCAGTCTGTAACTTAGCCAACTGCCTTATCAATTACAACAGTTGTTCATAAAGGCAGACTCAAGTGGGAAGGTTTTCAGCTGAGCTGGGTCTCCTGTAGTTGGTCTCTGTAAACAGATGATCTGTAATGTCTAAATCTTTGGATTATGGGCTCTTCTGGAATCCATGCTGTGTTCAGATGTGAAGTTGGTTACTTGTTGACAGTTTTCTTACTGTATCAGTGAAATACATATTGTCATGTCAGTTCTTGCCAGGAATTTCTCAATAAAATGGATTTTTTTTCAGTATTTCAATAAATATTGATATGCCCACCCGGTAACTTTTAAAACCCTTTATGTTGTCCTTGTGTTGGATATGAAAGCATTTAGTAATTAAATAAC
Source organism: Mesocricetus auratus (assembly GCF_017639785.1). Taxonomy (NCBI): domain Eukaryota; kingdom Metazoa; phylum Chordata; class Mammalia; order Rodentia; family Cricetidae; genus Mesocricetus; species Mesocricetus auratus. The sequence goes on from NW_024429266.1 coordinate 52,799,388, forward strand.
ATGCCTATGAATGGAATCCAAAGAATGTCATAAGAATATAGATACTTTGTGTATAAGACTTCAGATGCGGGAAATGACAACAGAACATTCAATTTGTGTACCATAGTTCAGACAAAATGATACCATGCTTTAAGCAGTTGGCACAAAATTCTTTTTTAGTGGGGGGATCATAGCTTCTTTATGGGCATCAGGACACAGGACTGAGCCAAGTGGCCAGGTCACCGGTACAGGTAGTCAGCCTGGATGCTGGCAGAGATTTAAGGCTCCCATTTGTCCCCATTGTTGAGCAGCTTCTCATGTGCCTCTGTGGAGAACTCAAAGTTGGGGCCTTCCACGATGGCATAAACAGGGCAGGCCTCCTGGCAGAAACCTAGATACTGCTTTTATCCCAGCGCTCAGGAGGCTGAGGCAGGCGGATCTCTGTGAGTTTGAGGCCAGCCTGGTCTACAGAGCGAGTTCCAGGACAGTCTCCAAAACAATACAGAGAAACCCTGTCTCAAAAAACCAAAAAAGAAAGAAAAGGAAAAACAACAACCAAAGCCTCTGCATCCCTGGATGCAGAGAGGTCCCAGATCTGAAACTGAGCACCTCCAGACCCTGCAGGTTGACCCTACTGGGAAAACCATGCCCCCTCTTCTGTAACTTTAACTTTGACTCAAAACTCCAGGGGAATAGAGTAGAATATGACCCAGGGTGATGAGCTTCACATTAGTGAGCTTCTCTTATTGTTGTTTATTATTTTTTACAGTATTTTAATTTTTATTTAATTTTCATTTATATTTGATAATAAATATTTTTATTTATTTGGCTGTCCTGGAACTTGCTCTGTAAACCAGACTGGCCTCAAACTCATGGAGATCTGCCTGCCTCTACCTCCTGAGAGCTGGGATTATGAGTACACACCCAGTTGGTTTTATAATATTTATTTTTAACTATGCATATGTATGTATGTATACGAGTTTGGGTGCCTGTGAAGGTCAGAGGCATTGGACCACCGGAACTAGGGTCACAGATTGTTGTGACCCACCCATTGGGCGCTGGGAACCTTACTTGGATGCTCTGCTAGAACACTGAGCACTGGCTAGGCAGTGGTGGCGCACGCCTTTAATCCCAGCAGGCAGGGGGTCTACAAGAGCTAGTTCCATAGCGTGTAGTCCGGCGACTGCCATCAGCTCTTGGCTCAGCCTCATGGGGATGGCCTGTACAGGACAGACAGCCTCACAGAGTTTGCAGGCAATGCAGCGTTCTTTCTCAGATGGGCAACCGCGCGATGTGTGTTCCCCATGGAAACGTGGACTCAGTGGTCCCTTCCCAAATGGATAGTTGATGATGGCAGGTTCCCCAAAGAGGTAGCTCAGGGTCATACCCGGTGCTTGGATAAGTTCTGTCCACATCAGAGTCCGAGCTGCGTGCTCAGTTGGGGACTTCGTGTCCATCTCAAGCTCCTGTACACTCACATACTTGTAGGCTGCTATCACTGCACTGCTTTGGAGGCTTCTGCCACTGTACATGACCAAGGCCCCGGGCAGCACGAATGAGGTCAGACGATACATCTTGAGGCGCCCTGGCTCCTTCCCCTTGGCACAAAATTCTTAATGTAACTTTTTGCCTACCAAACAATGCCCTAATAACTTTCCAAAGTGTCTTAAATTCAGATCCTCAGAATGGCTTCATTTTAAAGCCCTTTGAACAAAGCACCATATTGGTCAGAGGTTTAGAGCAGGGATTGTATTTTTTTTTTTTTTTTTGGTAATTAGCGGTGCTAGAATTCATGGCTTCACTAAGCAAGCCAGGACTTCTGCGTTATACCCTGCCCACTGGGAGCACTTTGAATAGAGGTGGTGTGAGTCAAGGAACTCTAACAGCTTTTGGCACTCTCTTTTCTTCGAAAAGATACTAGGTATCAAAAGGCAAAGATAGTAGAGAAAATCAGGCATCCGTATGTATGCATCAACTCAGAACCAGGGGCAGGGGGCATGGCTCTATGGTAAAGTACTTGTACAAACAGGAGAACCAAGGTTCAAAGGCCCAGAACCCAGTAAAAGGTAGGTAGTCGAGGCATCCTACCTAACTGCAGCTAGATTCAGGAAGTGGAAAGTGATAGAAGACATCCAAGGCAACCTCGGGCCTTCATATGCAAGCACGCAGGCACATGAACATACATCACATACATATGCAAACAGAACATTACCCTCAGAACCCTAAGAGCTTTTATCCCCTGGAGTTTAACCCTAAAAATAAGATATCTAAAAAACATGAAAGAAATAGGCCTCTTTCAATACTACCCAGCTTTTGGAGATGTTCAAAGCCAACCAAAACAGATACAAACATTCGTTTTGGAAATAAAATATGCACTATAAAGTATTACAAGAGTCAAACCACTTAATTATGAAACATCAAAGATTAGCTCCCTTTCTCACTGTGCCCGTCTCATCCTCTTCCGGCTAAGGCAGGCAGGAGGCCTTGGTCCTGCACGGCATTCTACAGCTATAGGATACTGCAGAAAGTTACCAGCCGGATGTATCCACATGGGACATACACATCATGAAACTGAGATTTCAAGCAATTAGACTGTTCCACAAATCCCGCCTCCTGTGTCAATCCCCAGAAAGAAAAAAGCAGAATGACTCTTGGCATGTCACAGAAAATACAAATACATATTCATGTTTAATTGAACTGTGTGCACCCAGGTTATCACCGGATCAATCAGCTGAGGTGAGAACATCGGGGTTTTTTTTTTTAATGTTTTTCTAAAGCAGGAGAGTTTCTCCAGAGTCCATTGGCCGCTGGCAGAGGTCATTCTGACAGAGCCAAGGGGCCCAACTTCCACCCTTAGAATAACACACACCAAGTTGCTAAACCCCCTGCAGCACAAGGCGCCCAAAGGGGTGGAAAATGACTTGTGCTGATGTGCATTTGCTTGTTTTGTGGGATATTCAAAATAACTTTGAGGGGGTTTGTACCTTTAATGAAGTTTGACGTTCGGGTTGAAGCCATCTCTGATGTATGTTATTATGAGAACCATGTGGAGACTGTTCACCAGAACACAGGTCAGAAAGCACCAACACTTAGTGGTCTTGACATTTCCCTGGAATAATACAGACCAATTTTCCTTAGCGCCGAACAGGAAGTGTATAGTTTAGTCACTCAAAATAAATATTCTTGGAGAAGTCTTAACTGCTTCTCGTAAGCATTTGTTTTGTGTTAAGTTACGAATTAATAACGTGGTGAGTGGTGGCGGGCTGGGCTTGTGGTTTTGTTTGAAGAAGAGCCTTCCATGTTTGCCGCTAAGAAAGGGAAGGTGGCAAAGGGGGCGTTATGGTTAGACTAGCTGCCGGGTTTGAAACTGAACTATCAAGAACCCGGTAGGATACAGAGAACTGGTTCTACCTACTCTGTTCCTCAGATCTGAAACTGCAACAGGAGCTTTGGCCAGGTCAAGCTCCCAGCTACATACAGCAGGTTAGGTTTTGGATTCTCACTAAGACCCTACGAGTTAAGAATAACCAAGGAGCATCACTAAGGCGGTATAGACACCTAGATGTCTTAGCTCAACTTGAGAGAATCCTTGTGTGTGAGCCAGTGCCGTCCCCCATCCTCTGTGGTCTGGGATATCCCTCTGAGAGTGAAGCCCAGCTCAATTAGCTAAGGCCAAGCTAGAGCTTCCCTGCAGGTCTGCACCAGGAGCTGAAGCCCTGCCTAGTTTCTCACCCACAGTCCTCTGCTCTACTTTGGTGCCCCTTCTTCCCACAAAGCCTCAGTATCTAAAACCCACCCATTCCTTTCCCTGCCTCTCTCAAATCAGTCTACATCTGGCCTCCCTGTCACTTCAGACCCTTGGCATTTCTGGCCTGAATTTCTGCATTAGATTCCCAGTTCGACCCCTGCTCTTAGTCCGTCCATTCCCAACCTCGCTCCGTACAGCAGCCAGCCCAAGAGGTTCACCCCAGTACAACCTTTCCTCAGCACTCCCTGCCTCCGAGTCTAGCCTTCCCAACCCCACCCAGGCCCAGTCACAGAGAACCATGACTGCTCGGCCCATGCACAGGCTGGTCTTTCCTGCTTCTACTCCCTTTCAAGCTGTTCCCCATGGCAGATGAACTCCAACCAGGCACAGACACCAACCCCATCGGGTGTGACTTACCTGAGACTCACACCTCTGCTTCCCATATCTGATCCCTGCCCTCACCACAAACAACTGCGACTATCAGGGCAGGTGCAATGACAGTTACTTCTAAATCTCTGGCTCAGTGCAGACATTGATAGATCCATCCCATAATTTACACACACACACACACACACACACACACACACACACACACACACACACACACATTAAAGCTCCCTGACCCACAGACCACATTAATCCTTGGGCTAGTTTTTAAATTTTAAAATGCTAGCAATAATTAACCAGAAAGGATTGGTGGTCTTTGGTGTGTGTTGTTTGTGGTCTTCCACTGGGAGGGGGTGGTTCAGACTTTTATAGATTCCAGCCTGTGATCAATGGGCCCCATTGTTTCTCATCTGAGGAGAGGGTAGAAACACTTGATGAGGCCATCAAGTGTTCACCTCATGGCCAGGAAACAAAAACTGAGATAGGAAGAAGGAGGGGCACTCACAGTTCTCTTCAGTAACCTGGGGACCCCCACAAGGCCCCACCTCCTAAAATTCCCATCACCCGTGGACCACAATTTTAGCCCATAGATCTTTAGGAGACATTCGAGATCCTTACTACAGTAGTCTTCATTTGCCTCAACTTGGACCATGCACAACTTAGTGGAGCACTGACTGGGATCCCTGTGCCCCCCAATCTAGAATCACAAGGGTATTTCATATTCTTTCAAGGGCAATTCACTCCTGTCGTTCAGTGATGTGTGACTTTTCCTGGGAAGACATGAGTCAACACAGACCAAAAGAAACAATTCTGCCCTAGTGGTAAACTAGTGAGCTCACTGGGGTTCCAGGAGCTTAGGTGGCTCACAGATAGCCATATCACTTGTAAGTTCATCTTACTTTGTGAGACTACCCACTCTCAAAGCTGCATCCTTGGAGCTCCCTGGCTAATTGGCAATCAGCTCTACCTAGCTGTTCTGGGAAGGAGGGTTTATCATTTTCTAAACTTATGACCAGTAAGTTTCAAGCTGCCTTCCTCCTTCCCTCTAAGACAGAATTGTTTCAATGTGGGAGATGCAAACATGTCCTCATTTCATTTCTGTTGCTGTGATAAAAAAAAAAATACCCTAATGAAAAATCAGCTGATGGGAGAAAGCATCACTGTGGGTTTGAAGCAGCGATTCCATTACATCCACACTCCAGAGCAGAGAAACGTGCATGCGTTTGCTTAGCTGGATACTCTTAGTCCGGGGCCCAAACCCAGGAATATTGTTGCCCATTTTCAGAGCAGGCTTTTCCACATCAGCTAAGGCAGTCATGGCAATCCTCCACAGGCCAACCTTGCTTAGAAAATCCCTCATAGATGCTCTCTCAGCCTGGACTCTTAGGGGAGTGCCTGGCCCCTGCCCTGAGTGAAATGACAGACACTAGTGGTGATAGGGTGGGAGGCTGGGGGGGATAGTAGGGAGGTGTGGGAGGAGGGGAAGGAGAGGGAACTGGGATTGACATGTGAAGCAAGCTATTTAAAATTAAAATAATAAAAGAAAAGAAAATCCCTCACAGAGGCTGTCTTCCCAGTGATTCTAGGTTGCGTCAAATTGACAATTAAAACTAACGGGCTTTGGTGGCACACGCCTTTAATCCCAGCACTCGGGAGGCAGAGGCAGGCGGATCTCTGTGAGTTCGAGGCCAGCCTGGTCTACAAAGTGAGTTCCAGGACAGCCTCCAAAGCTACAGAGAAACCCTGTCTCGAAAAACCAAAAAAACAAACAAACAAAAACTAACCATCACATGCCTACACACTAGTTCAAGGAACTAGGCAGTGAAAATGACACTCTATTTACACAAAATGCCCTACCATCTGAAGAAAGAGATGTGCGAGGATCTAAAATGATACTGTGTAACTCCAGAGAGGAAAAACCTGCCTGAGTAAGACAGACAGGTGCTTCCATGAAAGAGCATATCACAAGGCAAAGATGAAAACAAATGCTAACAATAAAAGAGGTCTAACCAGGTGTTGGTATCACATTCCTTTAATCCCAGCACTTGGAAGGCAGAGGCAGGCGGATTTCTGTGAGTTCGAGGCCAGCCTGGTCTACAGAGTGAGTTCCAGGACAGGTTCTAAAACAATACAGAGAAACCCTGTCTCGAAAAACAAACAAGCAAAAAAAAAAAAAAAAAAAAAAAAAAAAAGAGGTCCAAAACTTAGGCCACCTGTACTAGAGGCTGAGATCTTCCAGAAACTCTTCTGCTCAAGGCCAGCCAGACTGGACAACTGTACTGAGAATGGGACTCTGCTTAGGGTGGCTAGCCAGTACTTGCTCCTCCAAACCTGACAGTGCCCAATTCCAAACTGGCCAGACAAATAGCTTAGCCAAAACTTTAAGAAGAACCTTCCCTTCCCACCTCCAGGGATAATCTGCTTGTGCCTTTCCAGTTTGCTAGAATGATGTTTCACTGAGAATTGAAAACCACCTGATGAATTCACGGAGCTCATTTCAGTATTTATGACGTAGGAGGGAAACCACTGCCTATGAGACACGTCAGCCTCACAAATAGGCAACAGTCAACACGCTGGGAAAGAAAATGTGTCTACTCTTTGAAACACTATACTTAGGCTTCCAAAAGCCTTCTTCATGCAGTTAGAGTTGGCCCTGAGTAAGGGAGCACTTGCCTGGCACGCATGATGCCCTGAGTAAGGGAGCACTTGCCTGGCACGCATGATGCCCTGAGTTGAATCCCCACCACTGTAAGCAAAACCTACCTCTCAGGCTTCTGCTGCATAGCGAGAGATTGCCCACACTTATGGCCAAAAATGAAGAGCTGAATCTGGACCCCCAACACCCACATAAAAGCTCCACATGGTGATGTGCACCTATAACCCTGGTACTGATGGGCACGCGATAGGTGGACCCTAAAGCTAACCAGCTAACCTATCCAGCTGCATCTATAACCCTGGCACTGATGGACTTGGGATAGGTGGACCCTAAAGGCTAACCAGCTAACCTATCCAGCTGCATCTATAACCCTGGCACTGACGGACTTGGGATAGGTGGACCCTAAAGGCTAACCAGCTAACCTATCCAGCTGCAATGACAAGCTTCAGGTCCAGTGAAAATATCCAGTCTCAAAAGACAGGGTGGAAAATGATAAAGATATCCCCAGTCAACCCCTGTTCTACACACGTGTGTGAATGTACCTCCCTCATACACACATGTACACACACATGTATGCACCACACACAAGCATGCATGAATGCACCCCCTCATACATACACACATTCATGAATACACCTCCTCATACACACATGCACACACACACACACACACATACACACACACACACATGCATGCACCACCTCATACACACATGCATGCCCGACAGACATGCTCATGGTTGATGAGGTCTTGATACTTGATCTCCCAGCCCTTCCTCATAACTCCCCTCTAACAAAAGAGAGAACACTCCTCCTGTACCACTGCAGCCTACCATCCCTTAAAAAACACATCTCTGAAGGAAGAGTCGGTCTACTGGCTTGTATTTCTCTTAAAAAGCAATGGTTGGGCATATCTAGTATGTTCCAGGTGGTGAGCTCACTGAGGAAATACACTGAATATATACTGAAGATAACTGATGAGAATAGGATCTCATTCTAAGCAATGTACTAAACAGGGTGCTGTGTACAGTGGTAAGTGGTTCCTTGTCCAGCAAAACTCCCTTTTTCCCCACTCAACGCCTGGCCTCCTGAAGACTCTACTTTCCCGTGTTCTCCGCTGTGCCCACGTAAGGCGGCGCTGTGGCAATGGAGCAGGAGCAAAAGCTAGGGCCAGAGTCTTTTCGTGCAGTAGAGATGCACCACATTCCCTGGCAGGGCCCCAGTGTAGACAGTGACCCAAGAGCAGACACTGAGGAGCAGCAACATGGAGTATCCCTAACAACCTGATCATGTCACTAGCCAGCTTCGGATGGGAGAAAAATGAGAGTTTGAGCCACTTTATCTTGGTGGTTCTTTTTTTCCCCTTGGTGGTTCTTTTAAGCTTAGATTTTTCTTTACAGATTTGTTTTAATTGTAAATGGTGTGCACCATGCACACACATGAATGCTTCCGTACAGGTGCCTGAGGAGGTGAGGACAGGGTGTCAGATTCCGTGGAGCTGGAGTTACAGGCAGTTGTGAGCCACCTAAATCAGGTACAGAATATGTGCTTAATCACTGAGTGATCTTTCCAGCCCCATGGGCTTTATCTTAGCATACAAACAAGATTGAATCCTCTCAACAATTGAGTATTTTAAGGCAGACTTACCACGCGTAGCCCAGGCTATCCTACCCTAATGTCCTGTGTTCCTCTAACTTGGCCGAAAACAACCTTTCCTGCCTCATGAGTGCTAGAATTACAAGTATACACCGCCTCAACCTTCAATTCTTCTGGCTTAGGCCACTAAAGATTGCTGTAATTTCACAAACCCAGCCCTATGTCCACAAGAACACAGAAAATAGATGAGCTTATAGCAGCAAACCCCAAAAAAGGGATCTGGACACACAATGCCATCACCACCACCAATAACAGGAACTACAATCACTAGTCATTAATATCCATTAATATAAATGGTCTCAATTCACCTATAAAAAAGACACAGGCTAACAGACTGGAAATGAAAACAGAATCCATCCTTCTGCTGCACACAAGAAAACACACCTCAGGGGGTTGGTGGAAGGGCACGGGAGGAGGGGAGGGAAATGGAGAGGGACCTGGAACTGACTTGTGAAGCAACCTTGTTTCTAATCTAAATTTAAATTTAAAAATAAATAATAAAAAAAGAAAACACACCTCAAACTCACAGACAGACATTACCTAAAACAGAATCCATCCCTCTGCTGCATACAAGAAACACACCTCAAACTCACAGACAGACATTACCTCAAAGTAAAGGGTTGGGAAAAAATTTTGCAATCAAATGGACCTAAGAAACAAGCTGGTATAGCTACCTTATATCTAACAAAATAGACTTCAAACTAAAATCAATCAAAAAAGACAAAGAAGGGCATTTCATATTCATCACAGGAAAAAAATCCATCAGGAGGAAATCTCAATTCTGAACATGTATGCCCCAAACACAAGGGCTCCTGTATTGTAAAACAAAAATTACTAAAGCTTAAATCACAAATCAAGCTCCACACACTAATAGTAGGAAACTTCAACACCCCACTTTCACCACTGGACAGATCTATTAGCAGGAGCTCAACAGAGAAATAAGGGAACTAACAGAGGTTATGACTCAAATGAATATCTACAGAACATTCCACCAAAACACAAAAGAATATACTTTCTTTTCAGTTCCTCATGGAATCTTCTCAAAAATAGACCACATACTCGGTAACAAAGCAAACCTCAACAGATACAAAAAAATTAGAATAAATTCCTGTACCCTATCAGATCACCACAGTTTAAATTTAGGATTCAACAGCAACATTAATTTTAGAAAGCCCACAAACATATGGAAACTGAACAATGATCAACTGAACCACCACTGGGTCAAGGAAGAAATAAAGAAAGAAAGAAAAGACTTTCCAAAATTTAATGAAAATGACCTCACAACATACCCAAACTTATGGGACACAATGAAAGCAGTGCTGAGAGGAAAGCTCACAACACAAAATACCTACATAAATAAGCTGAGAAAATCCCACACTAGTGAATTAACAGAACAACTGAAAGCAAACTCACCCAGAAGGAGTAAATAGCAAGAAATAGTCAAATTGAGGGCTGAAATCAATAAGATAGAAACACAGAAAATAATGCAAAGGATCAATGAGACGAAGAATTGGTTCTTTGAAAAATTCAACAAATTAAACAAATCTTTATCCAAACTAACCAAAAGACAGAGAGAGAATATCCAAATTAACAAAATCAGAAATGGAAAGGGGCACTTAACAACAGACTCTGAGGGAATCTAGAGAATCATCAGGTCATACTTCACAAAACTGGAAAACTTTAAGGAGATGGACAATTTTCTAGATAAGTACCACATACCAAAATCAAATCAAGAACAGATAAACAACTTAAATACGCCTATAGCCCCTAAGGAAATAGAAACAGTTATCAATAGTCTCCCAACCAAAAAAAGCCCAGACGCAGATGGATCCAGTGTAGAATTCTAACAGATGATCTAATATCAATACTCCTCAAATTATTCCACACAATAGGAACAGAAAGAACATTGCCAAACTCTTTATGGGGCTACAGTTACTCTCATGAACATAGATGCAAAAGTATTCAATAAAATACTGGAAAACCAAATTCAAGAACACATCAGAAAAATCATCCACCATGATCAATTAGGCTTCATCCCAGGGATGTAGGGATGGTTCAACATACGAAAATCCATCAATGTAATCCACTATATTAAAAAACTGAAAGAAAAAAACCACATGATCATCTCACTAGATGCTGAAAAACCCTTAAACAAAATCCAATACCCCTTCATGAAAAAGATCCTGGAGAGATCAGGGATAACAGGAACATACCTAAACATAATAAAAGCAATATACAGCAAACCAACAGCCAACATCAAACTAAATGGAGAGAATCTCAATGCAATTCCTCTAAAATCAGGAACAAGACAAGGCTGTCCACTCTCTCCATACCTTTTCAATATTGTACTTGAAGTTCTAGCTAGAGCAATAAGACAACAAAAGGAGATCAAAGAGAATACAAATTGGAAAAGAAGAAGTCAAACTTACACTATTTGCTGATGATGGTATATATGTGACCTCAAAAATCCTAACGAAGAACTCCTATAACTGATAAAAAAAACCCTTCAATATTGTAGTAGGATACAAGATTAACTCAAAAAAATCTGTAACCCTTCTATATACAGATGACATGAGCTGAGAAAGAAATCAGGGAAACATCACCCTTTACAATAACCACAAATAACAAAATATCTTGGAGTAACTCTAACCAAACAAGAGAATGACCTATATGACAAGAACTTTAAAGACTTTAAAGAAAGAAATTAAAGAAGATATCAGAAAATGGAAGGATCTCCCATGCACTTGGATAGGTAGGATCAACATAGTAAAAAATGACAATCCTACCAAAAGTAATCTACAGTAATCAATGCAATTCCCATCAAAATCCCAGCACAATTCTTCACAGACTTTGAAAGAACAATACTCAACCTCACATGGGAAAAACAAAAAACCCATGATAGCCAAAACAATCCTGTACAATAAAGGATCATCTGGGGGCATCACCATCCCTGACTTCAAGCTCTATTATAGAGCTATAGTAATGAAAACAGCTTGGTATTGTCATAAAAATAAGCAGGTGGACCAATGGAATTGAATCAAAGACCCTGATATCAACTCATAGACCTATGAACACTTAATTTTTGACAAAGAAACTAAAAATATAAAATGAAAACAAATTCAATAAATGGTGCTGGTATAACTGTCAACATGTAGAAGAATGCAAATAGATCCACATCTATTGCCATGCACAAAACTCAAGTCCAAATGGATCAAAGACCTCAACATCAATCCAGCCACACTGAACCTCACAGAAGAGAAAGTGGAAATACATTTGAATGCATAGGCACAGGAGACCACTTCCTAAATAGAACACCAGTAGCACAGACACTGAGAGCAAAAATTAATAAATGGGACCTCCTGAAACTGAGAAGCTTCTGTAAGGCAAAGACCATGGTCAACAAGACAAAATGGCTCCCTACAGAATGGGAAAAGATCTTCACCAACCCCACATCTGACAGAGGACTGATCTCTAAAATATACAAAGAAATCAAGAAACTAGAGGTCAAACTACCAAACACTCCAATTAAAAAATGGGGTACATATCTAAACAGAGAATTTCAACAGAACAATCTTAAATTGTAAAAAGACACTTAAGGAAATGCTTAACATCCTTCATCATCAGAGAAATACATATCAATCTACCTCAAGACTCTGCAATACCACTGTTGGGCATATACCCAAAGGAGGCAAATTCATACCATAAGGACATTTGCTCAACTATGATCATAGCAACATTATTTGTAATAGCCAGATCTCAGAAACAACCTAAATGCCCCTTAACTGAAGAATGGATAAAGAAAATGTGGTACATTTACACAATGGAGTACTACTCAATGGTAAGAAGCAATGACATCCTAAAATTCACAGGCAAATGGACAGAACTAGAAAAAAAAATCTCCTGAGCAAGGTAACCCAAAACCAGAAAGATATATATAGTATGTACTCACTCATAAGTGGATACCAGATATAAAGCAAAAGATACCCATCCTACAAGCTACAACCCCAGAGAAGCTAGAACCCTCTTCCAGAAACAGATGGAAGCAGATGCAGAAATCCACAACTAACCAATGGACCAAGCTCTGGGAGTACAATCAAAGTGAGGGAGGAGCAATAAAATGAACAAAGGAGTCAAGACTGTGATGGGGAAACCCACAGAATTAGCTGACCCGAGCTACTGAGAGATCACAGACTCAGGTCTGGCAAATGGGGAACCTGCATAAGACCAAACTAAACTCCCCTAACATAGGTGACAATGGTGTGACTGGGACAATATATGAGGCCACTGGCAGTGGGTCCAAGATCTAACACTAATGCACAAACTGACTTAGTGGATCCCATTCTATATGGAGAGACACCTTGCCCAGCCTAGACACAGAGGTGTGGGGGGTGGAGAGGTGCCTTGGTCCTGCCTCAACAAGAAGATGGAACACACTTAGTAGACTTCCTAGGGTAGGCCTTACTCTCTCCAATGAGCAAATAGGAGGAGTAGGGTAGGGGGAGCAGAAGGAGAGGAGGGAGAGGGAATTGGGATTGGAATGTACAAAATAAATTTTCAAAAAAGGAAAAAAAAAGATTGCCGTGACTTGCCTAAGCCCTGCAGTTACTAAGTGTTAGAATAGTAGGGTTCTGTGTGACTGCAGAGCCTGTGGAGGCACTAACTAGACAGAACCTTCCTCAAAGCACACACCAGGACACCCTGAGAAGCTGCTGTCCCTCCCTCAGCTGAGAGGCTTTTTTTCTTTTCGGTTTGGTTTTATTTTGTTTGTTTGTTTGTTTTTTTCAAGACAGGGTTCCTCTGTTTTGCTTTGGAGGCTGTCCTGGAATTTGCTCTGTAGACCAGACTGATCTCAAACTCAGAGATCTGCCTGCCTCTGCCTTCCGAGTGCTGGGATTAAAGGCATGTACCACCAACGCACTGCTCTTTTTGTTTTTTTGAGACAGATTTTTTTTTCTGTGTAGCCCTGGCTGTCATGGAACTCACTTTGTAGGCCAGGCTGACCTTGAACTCAGAGATCCACCAGCCTCTGCCTCCTAAATGCTGAGATTAAAGATGTGTGCAACCACCACCCTGTGAGAGTTCTCTTCAGGGCTGAAAGAAGCAACAGTGGCAGGTAGGCTTTTTAAAGTCCATGCCATCAAAATCAAAACAGAGTGAAACACTTCCATTCTCAACAAGAACTTCTATCCACAAGCAGAGTTCTAAGCCCAGCTGTCTAAAACGGCATTGTGCAGGGTTCTGACTCAGTGGCAGAGTGCTTGGCTCATATGTCAAAGCCCAGGTTCAATCCTCAAAGTTGTGAGATAAAACATAAAACAGGAGAGTGTTGGCCAGAGCTTTGAGAATGTGCACAGCATAGTCTTTGAGTCTCACACGAATGAGAGTACAGATCCAAGAACCTTTGTATATGTACCGTCTCAATAGGAAATGGCCCTCTTTTCCCAAACATGAGTCCCGACTGTACTATTACATAAGAGGGACACCAACTCTCTCATATCTCAGTTTGATCAGTGACTTCCCTATTTATTTTGCCACGGAATCATTTGAGAATGTCCTCTGTGCATTGGGGAACACGCAGATGCCAAGCCATACTTAGGAAGAGAAAACAGGTTATTGTGTCATTGAGGCTCAGATTCCTCTGCCACTGGCAGTTCTCAAAGTACTCCCTGGTTAAAGTCTCTGTTCCAAAACTTTTACCCCCAATGAGATGTGTGCCACAGAGAGGAAAAGAGCACATATAAATAAGCGCGTGCTGTGCCTCCAAGTGTTGTCATAGCAGGTTTTATTTCCCCTCTGCTACCACATTGTGGTCTTACATTGAGTATCAGATATCTCTGTGGCTAGTGTGTGGCCTGGGTTCCTGCCAGGCTTCCTGTGAAATGTGCAATTGATGCTCACTTCTTCGCTCCATCTCTCTCAAAGATGTCTTAAAGTTGGGGCCATGGAGGAGGCCGCCTTGTCCTTTATCAGAGGCTCAGCACAGAGTTGGTGCCTGCTCATCCACACTCAGGAAGAAAACAGTGTGGGCGATTAACAATGACTGGGCCCTCATTTTCATTCCATCACCTCCTTAATTCTCACAGCCCCCCAAAAGGATAGCATAATTCTAGTCACAGCACAGACCCAAGAATACATTCCCCAGGTCTGTATCAAAGTATACTTATGTATACACGTGTATATGCACATACAAAAATGTATACCGACTCTACTGACGCAGCCCAAAAGCACACCACCCACACTTACTTTCATCAGTGCCATAGGAATGCAGATTTTGGGGGAGAGGGGTAACTTCATCAGTTAAGGGTGTACAGTTGATAAGTGACAGGGTTGGGAGGCAGAGAGACCTCATCAGACCACACAGCCCAGGCTTCTAGCCACAAGTCACACTCTTCATTTTGTGTTAACACAGAATCTAGGAAAAAACACGGGCCGAGGAGAAGACTTCTACCTCTTCCTTTTCATTTCATCACCTGACACCTGCGGAAGAATCTTCCCGTTCTCAACCACAGCTGAGACATTCCAGAAGCAAGGGGCACAAAACATTGCCACAGGTACATTTCACTCTGTGTAACACACACACACACACACACACACACACACACACCATGTACAGTCCACCACACACACCTTGTGCATTTCACTATACACACCCCTCGTGTGTTTCACTTCATGCACCCCTGTGTCTGATTTCCCTTTGATGCTTTTATTTGTTTTGGGGGTGGGTGAATTTGCTTGTTTTTGAGACAGGGTTTCACTATATATCCTTGGCTATCCTGGAACTCTCTATGTAGACCTGGCTAGCCTACATCAAAGTGGTATGCCTACCTTAGGCCTCCCCAAGTACTGAGATCAAAGGTAAACACCACAACTGGCTCACTTTAGAGGAAACTCAGGAGAGGAGCTGGTTGGTTCAAATGCTGGAATGTGGGTTCATGTCTGAAGTGTTACTGGCCAAAGAGGATTTCATAGAAGGTTCAGTAGTTAAATATGGATGCTGCTTCCACAGGCAGAAAATCCTGAACAGCAGCTGTTGAGAAATGAGGTGTGGGGCCAGAGACCAATGGAGACCCACAAAGAGGGAGAGAAAGGAGACCAGAAGGTGAGGGCCTGGACAGACCTTGGGATGAGCTCAAGCATGGAGGAATTTAAGTGTTAGGAGTAACAGAGCCAGTGGAGGGGCAGAGTTACAGTAGCTGAATGAATGAACCCATAAGCTAGCGGTGAACAAGGAACAAGAACTGCATTTCTGTTTCTGCTGTGAATGATGTCACTGTGCCATCTTGCTCTGGGAACACTGTGTGACCTAATGAGGCATCATTGTGTTTGAAGTTGATACCAAATAATTATAGTCAAGTGCCACATTATAATGTACGAGGTGGTCCCATAAGATTACATCATGTAGAGGCATAGGTTGTAGCCATCTTGATCTATATAAGAACATTTTGCATCATTCTCACAATACATTACTCAACACCACACTCCCTAGGTATCTATTAAAGCATGCCTATGTCCCTTCGCATGTGTGTGTGTATACCCACTCTACCGAAGCATCCCAGACACACCACCCATGCTTGCTCTCACCAGGTGCAGCAGGAACTCAGATGGTCCTGTTGTAAGCATCCTAAGAAGGGGTTTTCCATCTCTATTTTGATTCCCAGTCTACATAGATGGCAATTTCCTGTTCTCCCAGCACTGCCGAAAACTTCCCAAATATAGCCTGATATGCAACAAAGCCTCATGACAGATACCAGAGGGAACCCGACACGAGAGCTGAAGCATGTGGAAGTCTTAAGAGAAAGAGACTTCAAGGAAACGTGGGAATGTACATATTTAATACATATTCATGTTTGAACACAAGTTAAAGTCATCTAAGAGGAGGGGGTCTCAATCAAGAAAATGCTGTAAGATAGAGTTGTATGCAAGCCTGTAGGGCATTTTCTTAATTAGTGATAGATATGGGTGGTGCCATCCCTGGGCCGATTCTATCAGAAAGCAGGCTGACCAAGCCGTAGAGAGCAACCCCCTTCCATGAGGTCTGCATCAGCGTCTTCCTCCAGGTTCCTGCCCTGCTTGTGTTTCTGTCCTGACTTCCTTTTTGATGATCAGTCGTGTGGATGCCTAAGCATGGTCAACCCACTAGGACCTACTCAGAGAAAATTGCCTCCGGCTCCCTTGGAAGCCAGCCATCAATCATCAATAGCTCCTAAGGTAGGGGTGGGGCTCATAAGCTCCTCCTGCCCCTATGCTTAACAGTTGGCAGCTGCTGTAAGTTCCTGGGTACAATAGTCCTATCATGTCCAGAAGACACTGCCTCTCCACCATCCCCAACTCTGGTTTTCACAGTCTTTCTTGGGGGAGGGGCCATACCACTATTTTATGTATCATTACACACACGAAAAAAGCACGCTTCTGGTATCATTGCAAACAGAGTTTTGTGGAGAGCAATTTAAAGATAAACATACCAGTCTTTGCAGTGAAAATATCACCCTCCTGGCCACAGCTCTTCATACTCTTGTTCCAGAGCCCTGAATCCTTGGGCCATGGAAGGCTTATTGCCCCAAACATTTCACCCATAATTAACAGCAGTCAATTAAAAATTGTGCTGAGCAGTGATGCTTTTAATACCAGCACTTGGGCTACAGATCAAATTTGAGGACAGCCAAGGCTACACGGGGAAATTCTGTCTTGAAAAAACCAAAATGTCTATGGACCCTCCTCATTGTGTGTTCTAATTGGCTTTCTGTGGGTGTGATAAGCACCTTGACCAAAAGCTTGGTGAGGGAAGCGTTCATTTCATCTTACCTTCACAGGACCCGTCATCCAGGAAAGCCAAGGCAGAGACTGTGGAGAAATGCTGCTTATAGGCTTGTTCAGCTACCTTGCTCAAACGCCTGAACCCACCTGTTCAGGGATAGGTCCACCCACAGCGTTCTGGGCCCTCTTACATCCATTAGCAATTAAGAAAATGCCCCCACAGACTAACCTGATATATGCAATTCCTCAACTGAGATTCTCTTTTCCCAGCTGTGACTAGATTTCTGTAGAGTTGACAAAACTCTATGTTCCATATTCCACACATGTGCCTTTGTGTGCAACATATGTGTTAGATGCTATTCTTGTCCACAAAGGTTCATGGTCTAGAGAGATCTGTTTTGATTGAGCGTAGGTGTTGACAACTATATAGCATATATTCCAAATTCCTGTCTTATAAGGTTTTTGTTGAAGTGTGTGACCCTTCACGCTAATCCTGGAGCTTCACCCATGCCCACCATCTAAGGACCAAATGGAGCTGTAAAGACAGTAGCTAGCTTTCCCAGAAACAGTTCTCTGATGTTTGGTTTTAGCTAGAAGTTTTGGATTTGGGCTGGTCACTTAGACTTCAACTTAAAATGTATCTTATCAGTTAAAAGTGGCACTGGGAGAGAAAAAGGGCAAATAGCACCAACATAGCAGAAGGTGGGCGCCACAGCCCTTTCAGGCCTTTGTTTGCTGATTGGCAATTCTGAGCTACACAGGCGTCAGCAAGGAAAGAAAGGTCTGTTGCTCTAACAGCACCACCATTCTAAGCAACTCTGATGTCACATCCCAGCCCAGTCGCAGATGCTTGCTGTACATGTGAAGGCCTTGGGTTCAATTCCCCAGCACCACAAATAGAAGTCAAACTCAACAGTTGTAGGTAATGCCGGGGAGAAAACAACAGACTCTAACAATGTCTTGCTAATCTGACATCAGTTGCCTGTGGCATTCCCTCCACACCAACTCTTTTTGGTGCCTTTCCTCAATACCTACTGGGCCAATGTTGCCTGTTCAGAGCCTTGCAAAGGAAGCAATGACCAGGATAAATCCCCTGCTTTGTAGAGCTTGAGATTCATGGGAAGAGACAAAAGGAGGCAGAGTACAAAAGCACGTGCCACAAAGTACCACGATGGAATATATAGCCAGATAAGGGACCAAAGGTGACACTGGGGAGAGGGTGTGCCACGGGAAGGACGCTGCACTGCATTAGAGAGACACCTGCAGAAGGAGGGAGGGCTCCTGTCCGTCAGAAGGGTTTCCCAGGAGAATGGATGAGTGCAGTTCAACAGTGAACTTAGGGCTTTATTGTGCTGGACAGAGGCCACACTTCTGCCTGCCCACCCCCTAAACCTTTACACTGTTAATGCTGAGATCCCTGGAAAGCCCCTTCATGGGTCTCTACTAGAGCTTGAAGAGAGTGCAGTGAAAGCTTTAAGCTGCCTTTAACACGGGCATCATAATTGATGGTCCATTACACTGCATGTGAAAATCACTCTGGGATTTGACACTAAGCTAACTTTTCCCCTCTTAAATGTCTTTGTTACATGTTTTCACTGTCCCAGTGACTTCTTGTCCTTAGTAATTTCCTTGTGAGTACACCCATGCCCCTTGTATAAGCAGAAATGTCCTGTATCTACAATATCAAATGCAAGTTTGATGGGTATAAGTGACCACACTTACAGAAGTATAATGTATATTTCTCATTAAAAATTACTCCTAACATTATCACACCATGGTTGTAGAAAGAAAATGTTTATATATTAGCTTAGAAGCCAGACAGGTGATCCCAGTACTTGAGAGGCTGAGATCAGAGAGCCACCAGTAAGCAATGGTGAGAAAAGAATGAAATGCAGACGAATGGCTAAGATGCTGCAGATAGCAGCAGCCTTGGGACATGGGAGGCCAGGCTCAGTCAGAAACCAGTGTGGCCCTCCGTGGTGCCTGCGCCATGATCAAGTCTAATGTATCGGCAAAAGCCTGGAGATTTAAATGAAAGACAAGACGTCCAGTCATTTGTGCTACAAATGTGTGTGTGTGTGTGTGTGTGTGTGTGTGTGTGTGTGTGTGTGTGTGTGTTGCAAGGAGGGAGCAGCCTTATATACAGACTTACAGCACAGTGGAGAAACCCCAGGTGTTACAGCTCGTGTTTTCATAACTAGAGGTTGATGCTAAGGGTGGCAAGGCTGGGGCTGTAAGTCAGGACTAGAAAACAGGATGTATCTGTGGTTATTGGCTGACAAGCAACTCAGAGACCCCGTGGGGGTTGGGGCCCAACATCTCCCCCTTCTTTATATATAAACCAGCTCCTATCTTAAGTGACTAGGATGTTAACACCAATCTTACCCGGCAATGAAGAAATCACCCAAGGCTGCATGACCCTCCTCTTAGGTTGATTGGCATCCCCTTAGTGTTGCTGGTTACTGGCTGCCTAATTTTTCTGTAGGCTCAACCATAGTTGAGCTGAAGGATTCTCTGTGGCCCTCGAGTGACAAATTGAGCCTAGGCTTGTCTAGTGTGGAGGCACCTTAGCCAAATGAAGTATATGATAATAAGTCCATGAGCAAGTCTAACATATTGGCTACAAGACCCAGAGATAGGGACCAGCCCATTCTTTGGTTAAAGGGCCTACCATAACCAACCCCATTTAAATGGAAAACAAACATTTATGAACAATATTGGGAGTGTGGGCTTCCTGCTGCTTGAGGGTGTGAAAATACCTTGGGGATTCTAAGAAAAAACAGAAATCCTGGCTGTAGTGGTCTGCAAGGCTGCCTTGTCCCAGATGCTTTGAATGTTGGATCACCTGGGCCACTGCTTCAGGGAGCCTTGCTTCATCAAATAATATTAATCTGGAAGGAAGCCACAGCTTTTCATTTTATGTGGAAACAAAAGCAGAAATTCTTTTCCCAAGTAACCTGTCCTTATAGTTAAATTTTGAAGTCAAAGCATTTTTAAAATATTCAAGTTGGATTAATTTAGCAGCATTGATAAGCAAGTGTATTTTAGCAGTTATTGTTCCTTCTTTAGCAATTGAACAACTGAAAGACAACACAAACAATAGCACACAGCATTCCAGACTCTGTGTACTTTCCATCTTTACATGGCTTATTTACTTATTATTCTATTTCTTTTACTTTTTCTTTCACTTAGTACCAGTACCTTGTTTCTTTACTCTTTTACTTTTTCTTTCACTTGTTTCTTTCTTAGAAGTTGAGGTACCCATTTTCAATTCACCCTCATAACCTCCAAGGGTGATCTCTCAGGGTCCCCTTTCTTTCCTGATCTTGGTGGGACCTCCAATTGTGGCACCTGCTCCACGAGCAAGTCTAACATATTGGTCAAAAGCCTGGAGTTTCAAGTGAAAGACAAGATGTCCAGCCATTTGTGCTAAGAGAGTGTGTGTGTGCGTGCATGTATGTGTCTTTATTGCAAGGAGGTAGCAGCCTTATATACAGACTTACAGCACAGTGGAGAAATCCTAGGTGTAAGAGCTCGTGTTTTCATAATTAGTGGTTGATGCCAGTGGGGCAAGGCCAGGGCTGTAAGCCAGAAAACAGGATGCACCTGTGGTTATGGTTAATAAACAACTCACAGAGACCCCGTGGGGGCTGGGGCCCAACAGCCCTCGGGTCAAAAAGCTGGGCTAACCTGGGCATTAACCCATGGATCAAAAATCGGGCTATCCAAGAAAACCTAAATAAGCAATCTGATCAACAAAGCAGACATTTAACTCAATGATAAGCAATTTTTAGGGTAAGCAGACCTGGAACAACCCCAAGTGTACTGTTTCTTGTTAACACCAAAGTAGACTAACAAATTGCATTCAGATTATGTATAAATAATAGAAATACTTGTAAATGATAGCAACTCCCATTTGTCTAGTAGGTCAACTTCCTCTGATTAATTAGTTTGTCGGTTAATTTCACCTTGTGAAACAGAAATGATCCAAGCAGGGGCAAGTTTTCCCCCACTTCACGGAAGACAGGAAATTCACTCACACAAGGGGAGGTCAACTTTTTCATTGTCTACTAGTGGTTATGTGTGACAGTTTTGTTTTGTTTAATCACAGGGCAACTCTTTGCTCCTTCCAAGAAAGTTTGTGCTGTCAAAGTATAAATACATTTATGTCACCACAATGGCGATTTTTAACTTGTTTTCCCACAGGTGGGCAGTTCCTGCTTAGAGCTATTGGCTCCCACACTCCCAAAAGTCATTTCCTTTCTGGATCACATGCCACAGCTGGCAATAGAGGACAAACAATTTAGATAACCGGATAAAAACTAAAAAATAAACAGATTTGAAGGGCCCAAGACAATGGAAACTACAGGAAAGCCAGAGGGGTGGAGAGCATGACATGGTACCAGGCTCCATAGCCAAAGAAGGGTCCCTGAAGACAGCCCAGACTTCAGAGCAGCCAAGCTGGACATAGTCTCAACTGCTTGGGGTGGGGTGGAGGGGGAGCCTGGGGTAGGAATGGAGGAGGAGCCTGGGGTGGGGTGGAGGGGGAACCTGGGGTAGGGATAGAGGGGGAAGCCTGGGTGGGGGTAGAGAGGGAAGCCTGGGGTGAGGGTGGGAGGGAAGCCTGGGAGCACCTGTTTCTCTAAAGGGGCTGGAGAGATGGCTCAGAGGTTAAGAGCACTGACTGCTCTTCCAGAGGTCCTGAGTTCAATTCCCAGCAACCACATGGTGGCTCACAACCATCTGTAATGAGATCTGGTGCGCTCTTCTGGCGTTCAGGCATACATGGAGGCAGGATGTTGTATTCATAATAAATAAATAAATCTTTAAAAAAATAAAAAATTAAGTCACAGAGGCTCTCAGTTTTCACTGAGCTTATGACTCCCCCTAATAGTGTTCTGGAACTGTCCCTCCAGACT
Organism: Mesocricetus auratus; assembly: GCF_017639785.1. Lineage (NCBI taxonomy): Eukaryota > Metazoa > Chordata > Mammalia > Rodentia > Cricetidae > Mesocricetus > Mesocricetus auratus. Next base: position 52,821,486 of record NW_024429266.1, read on the forward strand.
CACGGCCCCCGAATCCTTGAATGTAGCAGGATGTTAGCTCCCCTTCCCCGTTGCCCCCTTCACTGAAGCCCCAAGTCTCAGTGTTCCCCACTTAAAGTCCTAGTTTTGTCAGGGTTTTCCATGTCAGCACCCTGGGCTCCTGCACCCACCTAGTTACTGAGATGCTGGTCTAAGTGTTTCTGGGAAGGCGTTTGGTAGATGTGGTAATCAGCCACAATAACTTGACTTTATACAAAGAGAACACTCTCAATAGCACAGGTGGGCCTTATCCTAGCCATTGAAAAGCCAAAAGAAAAAGACACTAATGGCAAGAACTCCTTCAGCTGTGCTAAGCAGCCCCAGGCAATGAGACTTCTTTCAGGGAAGAGGTGAGAGAAGGAAGTGGCAGAGAACTTGAGTCTTGGAGAAGAATGGATGAGTGAGGAAGCCACAGTGAGGGGCAAATACACACCGGACTCTCTCCCCAGGCAGGGCTCGGGATGGCAGAGTGGAGCGGCAGACTGGACCTCTCCATATTCTGGGACACTTGCCATGCTTCCTGAAGAGAATTCTGGCCCTGAATCCACAGCCTCAGCTTCAGTTACCTACAGATGCAAATACTTTGCCTCATCCTGACACCATGTGCCTACCTGAGTCTCAACTAGTGCATCCTGAGCATCTCAAATACAGTCAGTCAAAGGCAATGGACAGTTTTCCTTTATACACACCCAGTTCTCATCGAGAACCCCTAAGCTCAGGACTGGGAAGGTAACTCAGCCAGTGAAGTGATCACCATAAAGACCCAAGTATGATCTCCACAGCCCACATAAGGAAGCTGGGTATGGCGGCACATGCTTGCAAGCCCAGTGCTGGGGTACTGGCCAAAGACAGAGAGCTCCACTGGGTTGCTGAGCAGCCTCCCTGGAGTACTTTGTGAGTTCAGTGAGACTCTGTCTAAAACAAAACCAGCAACAAGGGTCTGGAGAGATGTCTCTGTGGTTAAGAGCACGAACCCAGACCATCATCCCGATTTTCCGACATCACACACCAGCCTTTTAGCTCTTAGCTGGTGCCTTTGCTGTAATACCCCTCTCAGATACCACCTTCAAAGCACAAGCCTAACATCCGCTCTGATTAAAGTCCTGAGAGGATGCTGCTGCGTGATAAAGCAAACATGCTTGCTGCTGTGGTGCTGCTTCTGCCTCCCCCGCTAGTTTCACTGACAACCGTCCTGGTGCTTGGACCCGGCCTTTGCAGGCACCATCTAGCTTCCCCGCCCCCTAGGGCCGCACTATCTCTGTGGTCACTGCTGATCCTGCTTCTTACCTGACTCCTATCCATCCCAGGAGCTGCCTGCTCATGTTCTCCAGGAGGCAGAGGCTAAAATGGATTGAGAAGCACAGGAGAATTGCCAGGAGACTCTCCGTGAAGGGAAGGGGAGTAGGAGAAGGCACACAGAGAGAACCTTCTACACCATAAGGTTTAACTCTCTTGAAGGAGGGGAGGGGAGGGGAGGGAGGCTTCAGAGCAAAAGTGGCATCATAGAGGCTCGCTGAAACAGCTGATGACCAGGACCGCCTGGGTGAACTGGCCTTGGCAGTGTGGGGACCTTGAGCTGACAGCCAAAACGTCCAGTGGCTAAGAGCTGTTGGCCACCTGCACTCTCATCAGGAAGGGAGGGCTACAGGTCATGGCTGCTCAAAACCTCAGTCCAGGAGAACTTTTGAGAGAAAAATCAAGTCAGCATGAGGAAGAGAGGAATAAAGAAGGTTAATGGGTACTCAGTTATGATTTTAAAATTATATGTGTATATGAAAATGTCATAATAGGACTCATTGTTTATAGCTGGGCAGTGGTGACATACATCTTTAATCCCAGAACTCAGGAGGCAGAGGCAGGCAGATCTGTGAGTTCAAAGCCAGCCTGGTCTACAGCGTGTGTCGTTAGGGCTACATAGAGAAACTGTCTCAACCAAACCAAACACCTCACTGTTTTGTACAATTAATATACACTAATAAAAAATAACTCTAACTTTGCATATTAGAGCAAAAAATATTATTTCCCTGTGTTGAAATCTGATTCCTAGATTGTGAGAAATTATCAGAGAACAAAGACTGAAATGCTTTCATAATTTTCATAGGCATTGTTAAATTCCTAATCCTTGAAAGACAATGAAATCACTTTCACCATGCCATATTTAATAAAACAGAAAAGTCACTGATATATTCTGCAATATTTTGAATAAATAACAAAACATAGGGTTTGTGTGTACCTATTAGGATGGTCATTCTCCAAAAGCCAGGGTGGGCAGCTTGATGCTAAATGAGAGGCTCTTAGTTCAGCCCTAGCAGGTAGCGGGCAGTAGGAAAGTTCCTAAACGAAGTAAAAATGGAATTATCATGTAGTCCTTCAACCTCCACTCAGAGTATACACAAAGGAAATGATAGCACTCAGACATCTGCACTCCTGTGGTCATTGCAGCAACCTCCTCCACAAGAACTGCATAAAGGTGCTGCGGTACACGTGGACAACGGAATTGAGCAGCCTTGAGAAGAGAGGCCCTGCCATTAGCCACAACATGGAGGAACCTGGAGGACGTCTGGCCAACTTAAGTAGGAAAAAAAGTACTGCATGATTTCTCTTTCACGTGGGATCAAAGGGCAAGCAAACACCAAGTGGCGTCTCTTCCCTAGGGAAGACCACCTGTCCCGCTTCCGGCTTCCCTCAGTTGCCTACAGTTCATCGTGTAGAGTCGAGGCATCACAGGCCTTGCTCCGCCCATCTTGGCATGTCCATTTGCATCATCCTTGTACAAGTAAATTATATGGACTGAAGAGGTTATATGTAGTAATACATTGTATATACATATATGAATGCAGTAACAATTCGTGAAACATGGGACCACAAATTTGAAATTCCTGGAGGGGTACATGGGAGCAATTAGAAGTAGGAAAGGGAAGGGAGAAATGTAGTAATTAAAATATAATCTCAAAAATAAAATGGTCTAGAAAAAATAAAGCATGGAAAAGAGAAAAAAACAAAGTGGCTTGTTTTAACAAGTTACAATCTTTTCAGGTGACTGTAAATCAAATATTGATGCTTTTCCATTAAATGCTTATATTCACACAAAAAAAGCAAACAAACAAATGATGCAGAGTCTCAAAGAAACAAGCGAAGTAGTGGTTACCTTAGGAGGCGGGGAATGGGAGGTGCTGGTCCAAGAACACAAAGTAGGGAGAACAAGTCTGGAGACCTAATGTGGGACGGTCTGAGTACTACAGTCAACAGCACTGTATTTGGGGCTTTTACCAAATGAGCAGACACCGCGGGTCTTTCTGACCGGTCACAATGCATGGGGGAGCTCACAATCTTCACTCTAGTAACCCTCTGCTCTCTGTCGTCTCACAATTATATACAGCAGAATTTAAGTAACACTTTTTTAATTTACTTAAAGGAAGGGTTGAAGGAGTAGATTTGGAATTAGCTAATTAAGAAAAGGAAAATGGGGGCTGGAGAGATGGCTCAATTGTTAAAAGTGCACTGTTGTTCCAGTGGCCCCAAGTTCAGTCCCCAGCATGGCACCCGTGTCACATGGCTCACATCCAGCTGCAACTCCAGCTCCTAGCCTCTGGCCTCTGCAGGTACCCACACTCACATGTTCCAAGACAGCCAGGGCTACACAGAGAAACCCTCTGTCTCGAAAAAACCAAAACAAGATAAACAAAAAGTCACTTCTTGGTTAGCCAAATAATTGGAATTTAGTCACTTTCTGATTTTTTTAAGTAGAACAAAATTAATATAATTATTCTAATAAAAGGGGACTTGGAATGAATTCACAATCCAAAGCCACATACAGTTTAGGTAAAAATGACCAGCTACTGGGCCCGCCAGGGGCAGCAGAACTGCATGGCACTGGACTACACACACTTACACACTGTAACAGGCAGACCTAGAAAATATGACAAAAATCAGAGGGCTGCCAGATAACCTGGTGGCTCAGGCTTGTAGCACCAATTACTTAGGAGGCTGAGACAGGGGGATCACACAAGTTCAAGGCTAGCCTGGGAAACTTAGTGAGCTTCTGTTTCAAAATAAAACTATTAAGGGGCTGGAGATACAACAGTATAGCATTTATCTAGCATGTATGAGTGCATTGGTATGAATATATGTATGTATGTTCGCATGTATGTATGCATATATGTATATATGTATGTATGCATGCCTGCACACATGTATGTATGGAATATACAAATGTGTCAAGAGCTGGACTAGACTTTTGCTATGTTGTCCACCTTTGGTTTCTAATGGTGAGAGGCATGTCAGTTCACCACAGCCTAGTACTTGTGTTAACCAGAGGACACTTCACCCTCCACACCTCACTGACTTCTCAGTCATCATTTATCCTATGTCTCCTGGGGTCAACGCTTCCTCCAGCTGTTCCAGGACTATTGCCAGCCCATCCTGCCCTCAGCCATCTGTGGTTTTTCCTTTCCCCACCATCCAAGCAAACCCCTCCCTTGCCCCATGGTTTCTTGCATTTCTCTGTGGTTGCCCGCAGTCTTCCCAATGTGCGAAGTTGCTTATTTCTAATTCTTCTCCTTGAACGACCCTTTAAGGATCTCTTAGCCCTCCGATAGCCTCTAGTGTGCTGCTCCAGATGAACCTCACAGTCAAATGGTGAAGTCTGCAGTCTAAGGCTTGACAGGTCAGTCTTCCAGGCTGTGTCGTCAGCCTTCCAGGCTGTGCGACTGGTTGGGTGGCACATCCTGGACCAGCACTGATGCAGCCCTGCCCTCCTCCACCACAGTCTCTATTTAAATCACCCCACACTAGCCATTAGTTCCCCAGCAAGCTAATGTCTAAAAGCAAGAACACGTATTAGTACCTAATAAGCCAGTTTCCAGATTGCCTTTAGCTGAAATCAAGGGTACAATTTGATTGATTCTAACAGTTTCTTACCAATGTACTTGGAGAGGCCATCCAGCCGGCCTGGGAGAGTTCCCCTGTATCCATTATGCAGTCCTCATCGGACACAAAACCAGGAACTATCTTGTATCAGGAGAGAATGTGCAGCATTTCAATAATTAAGAAATGAAAGGGGGGAGACATACGAGAGCTCTCTCTTGGAAAATAAATAGCACAGTTGGGCCCTTAAGCCCAGCCCCCAGCTGAACTGTGACAAGCTACATACATTTGAGGAAAAATTCGAGGCTGTGTGCAATAGCACTGTCTAGTACAGTACTTAGAAGATGCATATGCCTTGTTTCTTTTTAATATAACCTCAGCATCATTTCATTTTCACTGCTTTTGTTTCTTAATATAAATTATGATTAGGTTAACCATTTAATTACCCATCATTTTTGTTTCAATTCTTTTCTTCAATGCCATGTATTTTCCATCAATTGGAGAAAAACATGGTTTTGAATAGAGTCTGCTCATGTAGCACAGGTTCATCTTGAACTCAGAATTCTCCTGCCTCAGCTCCCAGGTGCTGGCAGGACAAGTGTGCAGCAGCATCACTGGAAAACTGTCAATAGCTTTCTAGTTCCAGAGTCAGTTATGGGGAAGGGAAGGAGAGAGAGAGAGAGAGAGAGAGAGAGAGGAGGGAGGGAGGAAGATGTGTCTAAATCACGTGTTAAAGGATGAGTTTTAAAAAAAAAAGGCTCATTCTTGTACCGGGGAAAACTCCAACAGGAACTAGCAGGAACTGTGGAGTTTGGACAGTGCTTCGAATCCCCTGGGTTAATCTGTAACAGACAATTCTCATCTTTAAATTCCCCTAATGACAAAAACTTGGTTGTAGTAATTATTTAAGAGCTCCTTAAGGAGAAGAAAGAAGATAAAAGTCTAACTACCAGATCAAAATGAAAGGGCTCTAATTTCATGGGGATTTGCATAGCTCGCTGGAGGTTAGAGATAATACCTAATACCATAACTGTTTTTCCTGTATCTCTTTCATTCTATTTAACAATCCAAGTACTGACACAGGGTGGGGGCAGGGGACGGTGGCTACTGGATTTTCTTTCTTGATTCATCCTGAGTTGGTATGAAGTGGGCAGGAGGCTCCAACAGCATTTTAACAGGGGAAAGAAGAGACCGCAGATCCGCAGGGATCATACAGAAATACCTAAATGTGTTTACAAATTCCCAACTCCATTTGTCATCTTTTGTTTTGGTTGCTTTGAGACAGCATCTTACTCTGGCCTCAAACTCAAGGTTATCCTGTACAGGGAGCCACTAGACCTATTGTGTAATTTCTTTTCTTCCCTCCCTTTATTTATTTTGAACAGAGCTGGAAGTGAACTTCAGGCCTTAGACACATGCTGTGACACTGACCTATATCCCTAGATGGATCACTTGTGGTCTTAAAATGCAATAGGGGAGGTGTGGTAGTCTGAATGTAATTGGCCCCCCATAAGCTCATAGGGGGTGGTACTATTAGGAGGTGTGGTTTTGTTGGAGCAGGTGTGGCCTTGTTGGAAGAAGTGTGTCACTGTGGAGTGGGCTTTGAGATCTCATACATATTGAAGCTATGCCCAATGTCTCAGATCACTTCCTGTTGCCTGCAGGTCAAAATGTAGGACTCCCAGCTCCTTCTCCAGCACCATGTCTGCCTGCATGCCACCCTGTCACACCATGATGATAATGGACTGAACCTCTGAAAATGTAAGTCACCCCATTAAATGGTTTTCCTTTATAAGAGTTGCCATGGTCATGGTGTCATTTCTCTTCAGAGCAATGGAAACCCAAAGACGGGAGTGGAGAGATGACTTAGTGATTAAAAGCAAGAAAACCCAGGTTCAATTCCCAGCACCTACATGGCAGCTCACAACTGTCTGTAACTCCAGTTCTAGGGGATCTGATATCCTCCTCTGATCTCCATGAATACCAGGCACGTATGTGATGCACATATACATGCAGCTAAAACACTCAACACATAAAATAAATCTAGATTGTCATGGTGGCACACACCTTTAATCCCCACACTTGGGAGGCAGAGGCAGGCAGATCTCTGAGCTCAAGGCCAGCCTGCTCTACCAAGTGAGTTTTGGATAGTCAGGGCTATGCAGAGAAACCTGTATTGAAAAACCCAAATAAAATTAAAAGTGTCAAATGTAAATAAAAACAGCAGCATGACATTTCACCTATCAGATTAGTAATAAAATGTTTAGAGATACCCAGTGGTGGTTGGGTGTGCAAATACCCTCAGACGTTAGCAGAGGGGCTGGGGAGAGGGCTCAGTTGTAAAGTGCTGACCTTGCAAGCACACGGATCTAAGTTCAATGGCCAGAACCCGTATTTAAAAAAAAAAGGCATACTTGTAAGCCCAGGGCCAGAGGTGGAAGACAGGAGGATCCCTGGGCCTTGCTGACCAGGATGACCTACTTGGTGAGTTCCAGGCCAGTGAGAGCTCTTGTCTCAATTTTTTAAAGGTAAATAATGCCTGAGGAACAATACACAGTGTTGTCCTCTGACCTTCACATGTATATACAGATACACACATACACATGTATGCATATCTACACGTGTGTACCTACCTACACACACATGAATTCAAACATATAAATATATACAAAAACAGTTTTGGAAATGAAAAGATATTGGCAATCTTCTGGGAGCCCAATCTGTTAATACTTACCCAAAGTTAAAATCTGTATAACCTTGAGCATATTTTTCTTGAGACAAGAGTCTAGCTCAAGCCCTAGCTGTCCTAGAACTTACACTGTAGAACAGGCTGCCTTCAAATTCACAGAAATCTACCTGTCTCAAATCCCCAGGGCTGGGATTAAAGGTGTGGGCCTCCATGACTGTCTGTGACCTTGAATATATTTAACCACTAGGGATTTAGTTAATAGCTGTATTTACCAAAAGACCCTAAGCTATGTGCACAGGTTGTCCATGACAGAATTGGTTGAAACAGAAATGAGCAGGAAAATGACTGAATATATTAAAGTGCATTCATCTTAAAAGATTTTATTTGTTTGTTTGTTTTTTTGAGACAGGGTTTCTCTGTATTGTTTTGGAGCCTGTCCTGGAACTCGCTCTGTAGACCAGGCTGGTCTCAAACTCGGATCTACCTGCCTGTGCCTCCTAAGTGCTAGGATTAAAGGCATGTGCCACCAACGCCCGGCATCTTAAGAGATATTAAGTGGTTTCTAGAAAACATTTTTGCATGCTGACATGGAATATCAAGACTTACAAGCTGAAAACCATGCTGAAGAGTAAATAATACAATTATTTTTAAAAAGAGAAAATATTAACTGAGGGAGGACGTATATGTTAAGAGACCCATTTTCTACAACTCCATACTACTTCTGTCATGACAGGGACTAGAGACTAGAACTGATCTGAAATTCTATACCATGGTCACTGACATTTAGTTTAAGGGGGGAAAAAACTTTTAAAGGAAGAAATAGCCTTGAAAGGTGATAGAGAGGCTGTGTCATAGAATGACCACAGGTGACTGGACATACAAGGACTAGTGAGGCTAGTGTGGCCCCTGGCTAATGGGAGCTGAGAACAGGATGAATGGGACTCTGCAGGCATAAGCTCTTTCTGTACATCTGTTCTTTTTTTGCCTGTACAACATCCGTTTCCCTTTCTTTTGGCAGGAGGACATGTTCTCCTTTCAGGAACTGCTTTCCCTCCACCCTTTAGTCCATGCTTCATGTTGGGTGCTGGACCATGATCTCCAGTTACAAAAGTGAGCACTGTCCCTGAAGAACTACCATGATGGCTTCCAGGAGAGAGACTGCCCAGAGATGGCAGAAGAGCGCCACCCACAGAGCGAACGTCTATCTACTGGAGGTTGCGGACAAAGGAGATAATCTCCTCTGAGAGCATGGCTGCCACAGCAAATGTCTGGAACTGATGTGTCCATCGTCACCAACACCTGGGTAGTGATTTGTCTGAAAATGTAACAAAACACAGGAAGGCAGCCTGCGTGATGAGAGACGGGTTCCTGTGGACATGGAACACCTGCATCCAGACTGCAGAAGACTTCCATTTCATATGAGCTTGTGACGTCTCACTCTTCCCTGAGCTGCTGAGAGCTGGGTAGCTGTCAGCTTCATCACAGAATCTCAACAGATATGAGTGCCTTGGGAATTTGTTCCACAGCTGGCAATGGCCACAGTACCCTCTGGTAGCATTTACCACAATGCTTTCTGTTCCGTCCTCACCCTCCCACCCAACCCAGGAGAGGGAACCAAAAGGAGCAGAACCTCAGTGACACGCTTGTGGAACACCACATGGGACAATGTCCTTCACTGCCTTGATTTTCCATACTTAAGTACTTCTGAATGGCATGAATGTCTTAAAGACGACGGGGACTGTGGGGATGATAGATGTAAACTACCTGCTCTGCAAGTATAAGGGACCTGAGTTTGGATCCTCAGGAGACACATAAAAGAGACATATGCCTGGAACCCTATCCTGGGAGGGCAGAGACACATGCCTGGAGCCCTATCCTGGGAGGGCAGAGACACATGCCTGGAGCCCTATCCTGGGAGGGCAGAGACACATGCCTGGAGCCCTATCCTGGGAGGGCAGAGACACATGCCTGGAGCCCTATCCTGGGAGGGCAGAGACACATGCCTGGAGCCCTATCCTGGGAGGGCAGAGACACATGAATCTCAGGGCTTCATTGGCCTGCAAGTCTAGCAGAATTGATGAACTGCAGATTCAGTGACAACCTGCCCCCCAAAAACTAAGGCAGTCAACAATTGAGGAAGATGCCAGTCTGTACACATGCATATACCTACACACACACACACACACACACACACACACACACACATCCATCCCATGAAGTCTTAGTTTTAGTAAGCTATGATATAGACATCTACGCTAAGATATAGGCATCTTTTTTTATTTTTAAAGCAATCTTATTTTACATACCAATCCCAGTTCCCCCTCTCTCCTGTCCTCCTGCTAAATAGAGGCATCATAGACATAAGACAATTGAAGCACCAGACATGTAAATCCCGAGGCTCCCGATGGGCACAGAGTAACCCATCTCAGTGATCTGCTGTGCCCAACAAGGAAGTCACATGACTAAGGTGCACATAACTCATTGCATCCACAGCTCCATATTCTCTACTCTTGGTGCAGAGGTAAAAATTTTTTTTTTGGTTTTATGAGACAGGGTTTCTCTGTATTGTTTTGGAGGCTGTCGGTCCAGCCTGGCCTCGAACTCACAGAGATCCTCCTGCCTCTGCCTCCCGAGTGCTGGGATTAAAGGCATGCACCACCACCGTCCGGCTTTTTTTTTTTTAAGTGGATTTCTAACACACAGACACTACCAACCCGGAAACAGGGCAGGCAGGAGGGGACAGAGGACACTTGGAGGCAGCCATATTTTTCTCCTGTCACTACCACCTGTCCCATTAGTGTCAGGATCCTGTTAACTCAGCAAGCTCGGGATCCAGTCGCTTCAGCACCTGCAGCCCAGGTTCACTGCCAAGTCCCCCAGCCATCTGGCGACCTTAGGATCACCTGCCCGGAGAAGATGCCTTACTCCCTTGCCACGCCTACCACAGTCTCAAACCTGTTCAACAAGCCTGACACGAAAAGTGACAGTCATAACAAGACACCTTACAAGCCGGTCTGCACAGATCAAAGGGCACGGTGAAACGCCATCTGTTCGTTGTGAACATGCTCCTGTCACTTCTCCAAAGAGTGATAGGCTGGCAGTGACCCCTGGCAGATATGGCTCAGCGCAGTGCCCCGTGTCTGGCTGTCAAGCTTGGCAGGACTCCGGGGACCGCAGAGGCATTTCGGTGTTAGACTTTTTTGGTTTCAACGATCTCAAAGGTAGGCACAAAATAAAGGCAAGGCAAAACCCAAGTGGAAGATGCTTCTGGTGTGTGTCACTCTGGTGTGTGTCACTCAGCTGCTCTCCCAATTCCATGTCTATGCCACAACAAACACACAGCCTGGACCACTTATCTGAATACATGGCTGCAACCAGGTATTTTCTCACAAATACACAGGCATGATGGGCTTTAGGTGATGAGGTACAGCTGTGGAAGCTGGGTGTCTAATGTGGAGGAACCGATCTGGTGAGGCTGTGAGCGGGCCTGCCTGGGAGTATGGCCTGATGCCCTCATGGGTTAAGTAAGAGGACTGGAAATGCTCTGCCCTCCCTCCCCCCTCCCTCTCCTTCCTCTCACCTTCTCCTCCCTCCCTCCCTCTCTCCTTCCCTCCCTCTCTCCTTCCCTCCCTCTCTCCTTCCCTCCCTCCCTCCCTCCCTCCCTTCCCTGTCTTCAGTGCTAGGGATGGAAGCCAAGGTCTCGCCTCGCACATGCTAGGCAAACACTGTCCCACGGAACCACATTCCCAGTCTGTGCTTTCTTCCATCGGGTCACTGGTCCCGGTCATGCGGCTCCACTCCACATAACCACCTCCCAAACGTTCCATCTCTGTATGAATTCAGAGAAGACGCATTCAAGCATGACCCTGCCACATGCCTTCCCTGGCTTGGCTGAAAGTTCAGTGGATTTTCAGTTGTGCATGGCAACGGCAGCCCACACAGCCGGCAAGGGTCAACACTGACTGTGGTGAGCTGAAAGGAAGAGCCACTGCAACTAAGCCTTCAGTCAGGCTCGGGCTTTTGCAGACTGGTTTTCTAGCACTACACAGCTTTTCTCCTTCTGCACTGCACACGTTCTCCGGAAGCTCCTGCCTGAGGGTTCACGGGCAGCATTGCTCTCTCTCTCTCTCTCTCTCTCTCTCTCTCTCTCTCTCTCTCTCTCTCTCTCTCTCTCTCCCTCTCCCTCTCCCTCTTTCTCCCTCCCTCTCTCCCCCTCTCCCTCTTCCCCTCTCCCTCTCCCTCTCTCTCCCTCCCTCTCTCCCTCTCTCCCCCTCTCCCTCTTCCCCTCTCCCTCTTCCCCTCTCCCTCTCTCTCCCTCTCTCCCCCTCTCTCCCTCCCTCTCTCCCTCCCTCTCTCTCCCTCCCTCTCTCTCCCTCCCTCTCTCCCTCCCTCTCTCTCCCCCTCTCTCCCTCCCCCTCTCCCTCCCTCTCTCCCTCCCCCTCTCCCTCCCTCCCTCTCCCTCCCTCTCCCTCCCTCTCCCTCTCTCTCTCTCCCCCTGCTTGATCTTCGTTATTTCAGTCTACCCTACACACCACCACCTCTGCATAGACACGTGCTCTCTGAAAACAAAGAAACTGGTGCCAAGCAATTCTGGCATTTACCTCCGAAAGGTAGTATGCTAGCATGACGGACTGCAGTGGTGAGAGCACTAAAATGGGATCTATTATCCATATTATCCAAAGGCTTCCCCATGTCTGCAGAGGCTATCTAGAAGTCTACCATGCTGTAAACCATAATGTCCTCCATGGGTTCATGTTTGAGCACGAGGCCCCCAGATGGAGGTGCTGTTTAGGGAGGTTATGGAACTTTCTAGACACAGGACCTACCTTGCAGACATAGGGCCACAGTGGGCAGAGCTGGAGGGTTGATCTACCTGGTTTGGACAGAACTCTGTTTCCTGGTCCTCCAGAATGTGGGCAAGCTGGGCCTCATGTTCCCACTGCCACAGGCCGGAGCCATCCTGGTGACTGCTTTCCCTGCCATGGAACCGCAAGCCAGAATAAATCCCTTCCTCCTTTAAGTTGCATCTTAAATTTGCATCCAGAATTTGGTCACAGTGACTCGTAAAGGATCAAAAAGAGGTCTCTCGGGCTTCTGGAGACGTAATCCATGAGATGTCCCTTGCTAGGCTAGTGAACCAATTACTACTTTCCTTAGTTTCCCCCCCCTACATCTATTTATTTATTTACCTACCTACCTACCTACCTACCTATCCATCCATCCATCCATCCATCCATCCATCCATCCATCCATAAGGGGATTCTCTCCTCTCATCACTTAGTTCCCAGGAGTAGAACTCAGGTGTCCAGTCTTGGTGGCACATCCCCACTGAGCCATCTCGCTGGCCCAACTGCCCTTAAACCATAGCTGTTCCATTTTCAGGAAAGCCTTCTCGCCTTGTATGTGGGTCACTACCACAGTGAAAGCATCTTACAGGAAAGAATCATTTGCTAGCTTGATTCCCGATACATAGGTAAGAGATTCTTAAATCAATTTAGTTCTCTTCTTCATCCTCGTAAGACACAGCTCAAACCCTGTGACTTCCTTAGGGCTCGGGCTGTTGACTCGGAAGGGCTCCTGCCACCCTCACCCTTAAGAACTCAGGATTGGAGAAGGTTGCTGAGGAAGCCCTTTACTGATGCCTTCAATAGGAGAGGTTCCTAGTCGCAGGCTTATTGGGACCCTCTGCTCTCCCCTTCTAGTTTTGACTGAGTAATTATTTAATTCAAGTGTCTCCCACACCCAACTGTGAGCAGAGTCAGCTATGCTGTACCTCAGCCCTGCACAAAGGGAAACTTGCCTGATGTCAGTGGCCAGTAAAATTCTTCCTGGGCTCTGCTTTCCAAACTGTACCTAAGTCTACACCATACATCTTTTGGTTCTTCTGTTAGAGGGATGGGGTGAGTAGTTTATATCATGTGCTTGTCACCTGGGACATCACTGCATCTCCGAGAACTGCAATATGGAAGATGCTGAAAATTATTCACTTAATGTTTTTCATTTATTGACTGAAGGCCACTTCAGTCAGAGTCTTCCTTAATTTGGGGGATATTCTAAATGCTTCTAAGAAGCATTTTTCATATTGCCTCAAGTTTTCTATAGTACAATGTTGTCACCGAGTATTCCTGTAACTGCAAGTGCCTCTGGAAAGGGCAATACACCAAATTAATGAAGTCTTAATATGAGTTAATTTAATAACAATTAGAAGTCAGTTGCTTTACAAGACCCCAAGAGACAAGTGAGTTGTAAAGGGAAAGATAGCCCAACTTCCAGAGTCTCAGATTTTTCAATCTTCTTTTCATTATGAAGTGAAATTACTTGAAAGTTAATTTTTTTCTACCACAAAACTTCCAAGATAGCAGGATACAAGCATGGACCTTTTTCTCATTCTAATGTTTTTCAAACATACTTTTAACTAGGAGACTCTAGGTTGAGAGGTCCACAAGCTAACACAAGCTAGAGGGTGTTATTGTTTTTTAATGTGTGATTGTGTTTACATTAAACCCTTGTGATCACTGTAAGCATGAACCCAGCTGCTTCAATAATCACACACGAGTGGAAGGGCAAGAATGACATAGTGGTCACAATTTTGTACATACATGATCATGTGAACATGTAAGACAATATATACTCTAGCTCTAGAGACTCAGTATCTACGTTCCCCAGATCCCAATCCAACTTGTTCACGCTCCTCTGATTCCTGTAGAGATGGCTTCCTGGTTCCTACTGAGGAGCCAACTGTCTTGTTCAGGCCCTTTTGTATTAAGCTACTGTGTGCTTCTCTTTAGCTCAGTATCATCTCATCTCGGAAGCTTCTCACCCTCTGGTTGTCTTCACTACAGTGAATCAGTAAACACCCAGACTTAGGGTTCTGCTATCACATTGTGCACAACCTACACTCTGAGCTGTGCCAGGCCCAGCAGAGTAGAGGGTTAGAGACATCGGGTCCAGGCTTTCCACTTGGATTCTTAGAAAGACAAACCGTCAACTATCAGGGAGAACTGGGGTCACAAATGGCTGGGTGACCTGGGGCAGAAAGTCTAAGCAGCATGTAAGACTAGATTGCAGAGAAAGAAACAGCAATCCAAAGATGGCCAAGGTCATTGACTTGTGCAAAGCCATCAAACTGATACAGAAGCCAATGGTAGGAGATGACAGGCGACCAATACAGCCCTTGTAGTTGGCGAGACTTTGGATTTTCTTCCAAGTACAGTAAGAAGCCTTTGGAAGGATGGAGGCAGCATGGTGACATCCTGGTCATGGAGAAGAATATGGGTTTGTGCTGATAGTGAGAGCAGAAGTCAGGAAAGAGGCCTAAATGCTGATGGGGAATTTGGGCTAAACTGAGCTTTTGGTCACCAGCACAGCACCCTCCCAGCGCCTTATTCCTTGAGCCCAGGCCTTTGGCAGCACCCTGAAAAAGCAAGGCAGCTGCCAATGTTTTCCCAGATCTGATCTGCCAGATGCCACCTCTGGGTGTTGGACAGATGAGAATGGAGGGTGAGGAAGGGAAAAAGGGGAACTCTGAAAGCCAGTTTTTTTCTTGGTCTTTCCCTTTATAGCTGAAGAAACATAACTTCCCTAAACGGAGACCACAAAATCTGATGCATCAGCCTGGCCCAGTTCTGGAGCCAGGCCAACAAGTCTGCCACCGCCACTGCCGCTTTCTTCCCCACCCTTGGTTCCCTGGTGTCTCAGTAGAAATGAGAGGAAAGCACACAGGCATCACACATAGTTTGTTGCTAGGCGCAGCATCACCGTGCTCTTCCCTGCGTGAATATCTGGTCCCAGGCACGAGTTCCCAGGGCAGTCAGGGCAGATGCCTTCCTTGTCCTTCACTCACAGGTCAACCCCACCATGCCTGGGTGAGCCTCTGAAGCCATCCAATCTCACAGAACTGCTTTTGTGAGTGAGACATCTCTGAGAAGTTCAATTGTGCTCGAGTCTAAAATCATTTGCCATTCTCCTGTCCCTAACACACAAGTCCCTGTGTGTTGATCTAACCAATTGGTAGTGTTTTGGGTAATACATCATGAGGCCAATGGCGCCTTAACGATGTATTACATTAATATATCATCAAAGCCCTGGCATTGTTGTGATATATTACTTTAATACGTCATTGAAGTGCCATAGCTTTAATGATGGATTACTCAAAACCATAGCAACAGCTAGAAAGATCAAGATAAGTTTTGTATTTTTAAACTTATTCTCAGTAAATATGTTTTTTTTTCTTAAGTTTCCATGGTAAAGTGCATGTTCAAAGGAAATAGACTGTGGGTCCTGGGCATAAGCAGCCCTAGGCTGTTTCTTTGGTTGATCTTCTGCACTGTTTACTTGCTCAACACCCAAATCTATACCTGCTTCAAAATTTATTTAAAAATATCTTATCCAGCCAGGCATGGTGGCTCACCCCTCTAATCCCAGAATTTGGGAGATTGAAGCAGGAGGATTGCTGTGGCTTCAAGGGTAGCCTGGACTATTTAGGGAAACCCTCTCTGAAAAAATAAACATGACCTGGAGAGATGGCTCAGCAGTTAAGAGCACTTTCTGCTCTTGCAGAGGACCCAGTTTGGTTCCCAGCACCCCCCATGGTGACCAACCAACTCTAACTCAGTTCTAGGGAATTCAACACCCTCTTCCCGTATCCACGGGCACTACGCACATGTGGTACACATACATACTCACAAGCAAGCATCCATATGCAATAAAAATAAAATCTTTAAGTAAATAAACAAAAATAAAATGTCTTTCAATGTCACAAAAACAATATCACTACTGAACCAAGGATTTGGCAAGATTGCCAGAGTTCTACTAGCTACAATCATACTTCTATAGTGGTTTCTTCTTCTGACAAGTATTCATGATTTTTCTAAGATACTTTCCAAAGGACTCTAAACTGTCTAAATGATGACATCCCTCAGCACACTGTTAGGACTATTTGCTTTCATACAACAAGACTTTATAAGCTTGACATGGCTGTGCACACCCATAACCCCAGCACTTGGAAGGCTGAGGTAGTATGATTACTGTCGAAACAAAGTGAGACCTAAATCTTTACATTCTCCTCCTGATTGTCATGTAAGTATGCAGACACACACATGCAGGAGGAGGGGGAAGCATGGATGGATGGATAGATACATAGATATAGCTCAGATGTTCTAACAGGCAGCCTTGAGCTTTCGTTAGTTTGGGCACAATAAAAATCGGTGAAGAGATGAGTAGTAGAACATACTGCAACAGATAGAGTATTAGTATAAATATGGAAAATTTTAAAGCATATTTCATGGTAAATCTCACGTGTTTAACCAGAGTGAGGTTCCACTGAGAAATGTGAACAGCAAACCTGTGAGGTATAAAAACACATACATGCATGTGCGTGTGCATGAGTGCCCCCAAAGACCAGACACTGGGGTCAAGCAGCTAACTCTACAGCAAACCTCCTTAATGAAGATAATGAAATTCTAATGACCACAGCTCTTTGAACTCAACTTTTACAAGTTGATTCTTAAGATAACTCAGAGCCAGGCCTGCTGGTGCGAATCTGTAATCTTAGCAAAGGTGAGGTAGGGGTAGCAGGACCAGGTCTAGGCCAGTCTGGGGTACATTAGACCTTGTCAAAAAAGAAGAAGGAGGCCAGGCAGTGGTCTTTAGTCCCAGCACTTGGGAGGCAGAGGCAGGTGGATCTCTGAGTTCAAGGCCAGCCTGGTCTACAGAGGGCGTTCCAGGACATCTAGGGCTGTTACACATTGTAACCCTGTCTCAGGAAGAAGAAGAAAGAAGAAGAAGAAAACTTTAATCACCTGTTTCTCTTTATCTCCCTTTGGCCTCAGGGCTTTTTACCTTTACTTACTCTCTTGCTGTTTCTTTGTCTCACTGGTGACTGCCCGGCTTCTTGCTCCAGGCTTCTCCCTCGTTCTTCCTGTCTCCTTTTCCTCTTATTCTTCCTCCCAAGCCTAGATTTCTCCTATTTATTGTCTCTTCCTGGAAGCCCTGCCCATCCCTCTCCTGCCTAGCTATTGGCCATTCAGCTTTTTAGTAGACCAATCAGGTACCTTAGGCAGGCAAGGTGAAACAGATGCAACACTTCTTTACATAATTTAAAACACATCCTTACATCATTAAACAAATGCAGCATAAACAAAAGTAGCACATCTTTACACAGTTAAGGTAATACTCTGCAGCATAAACAAATGTAACACAACTTTGCCTAGTTAAAATATTCCACAGCACTTGACCAGGAGTTCAAGGCCTGTCTGGGCCCTGAGAGCCTGTTTCAAACAAACAAAGAACGGGTCCTGCTGATTATCAGCATACTGGAAACTGAAGCAGGAGAGTCACAAATCCATGGGCAGCCTGAACTACAAATGGAAATCTGGGCTCAGAATACCAAGGGCTGGGGATGTAGCTCAGTGGTACTTGTCTAGCATGTACAAGGCCCAGGGTTCCATTCTGATGCTGCATATAAATAAGTACAACAAAAGTAAGTGCAGAATCAGAGTTATTTAGAGAAGAGTAATCCATTTCTAGGCAGAAGAGCAAGCATGTTCCTGGAGTCTCTGAGAGATAGCCTTGTCTCTTACCCATGTACAACACCCACTCAAGTCTATCAGGCCAGAGCCTTCTGAATATCTCTCAGGGCAGGAAAGCCTCTCTTCATGCCTCCCTGATTTGGGAATTGAATTCTCTCTCTCTCCTCCTCTCTTCATCTAGGTTGAATGGCCGCTGTAAGGGAACCAGCTCCTGGAGAATAGATGAGGCGAGAATCACTGACTCAGCACACGCTGCTCCCGCCCCCATGCTCAAGCTCAGGGATCAGTTTAGTGTCAATCACCACACAGAGGGAAAAGGGCTGGGGAAGGGAAGGGCCGGGGAGATTCATACAGAAGAGGGGGAACAACAAAGACCCTCAAGTCGGGGATATGAGGCCCCGTTAAGGTTGGACCGGAGGAAAATACAATGCCAAATGTGCCCACAGTTTGATCTTGGAGGTAAAGAGAGTCTGGTTGCTTGTACACCCCAATGAACCTCAGGCTCTGATGGTCCCCAGAGGCCTATGAAGTACTGAGTGACCCCAAAAGCTCAGCAACACTTCCAGAGGGACTCTTTATTATCGTGGTGACCATTTGGTGGAGAGTAGCTGCTGTCCCCATCTTCTGCTCTAGGCCCCAAAATGCTTCTTTTAAACCACAGCCTACACCCCTCCTCCGGGAAGCCTTCTTGCCTTTCCTGAGCTGGGGTAGATAGTTCAGACAGCGAAGTTCTTGCTGTGCAAACATGAGGACCTGAGTTCATCCTGGTGTGCGCACACACACACCATAATGGTGTGCACTGGGGAAGCAGAAAATGGCAGATCTCTAGGCTCGATGGCCAGTCAGTCTAGCCTAATAAAGGGTCCCTGATCCCAGGAAGATAGACAGCTTCCGAGGAATGACACAGAAAGTTGACCTCTGGTTTCCACATGCAGTTGTGGGCACGTGTGCACGTGCACACACACACACCCTATAGGGACACAAGCACCTTCTCCAGGCTAGAGAAGTAGGAGGGGGTGAAAGCTTTAGCCTTTAAACCAGAAGACAGGGCCTGTGACACACTACACACTGCTCTCACAAGAACACCTGTTATAAAGTGGCTGCTTAACACAGGTGTCCACAAACTCAGAACAGACCTTATTTCTGTGCTCACTGTAAAGGCTGAGGACATTGCCAACACCACTGTGTATTTTTATATGGGTCTGAGCTTTATGGACAAACCGGCTGCATCAGTTATAGGCAAAGTTAAAGGGGACGCCATCAATTGACACTAGTCCTTTAAATGAAGTAGTAAAATAAAATATTGATCTCAGAACTTCTGGCCTCTTTTTTCATCCCTATCTACAGTCGTTTTTTCCCTGACATTAAATTTGTTGCATCATTTTAATGCATCATTACAGAGAGAAGTATAGGTAGTACTAGGTAGATAGAATATGCAGTCTGTAGTTAGCTCTAAAGCGTACACACACACACAATGTACACTACAAAATGTTCGGTAACTTCAGTCCGAGTTTCAAAAGTGAATTAGGAGCTAACAGCCTCACTAAAGCTTTCTTTAGGAGGCTCGATGGCTAGCCAGTCTCCTGGGGACACCTGTCTTTCTGTCCACACACAAATTCATAATTACTGTCGGTAAACCAAAATTCACACGTGTGAAAAGAAGATTCTGCCTTAATTCTTCTACAAACCCGTCATTTGCTCACAGGGGACCGTATTTTCACGATGTAAGAAGAAGCCCCTTCCCTGCCAAACCACTCATCTATAAGCTTTGAAAACTGCGTCCTTCTCACGTAGCATCCTTGCAAAGGCATCTGCCAGCGAGCCAGCAACAGCAATGTAGAGGTTAAGACTACATGCAGCGAGGTAGCAGTCTAGCACACTCACACAGCAAGTCAGCCTTTCTAAACCCCGCATGGAATGCATGCCTTCCTCCCTGGACTAATTCAGAACGACACAGGAACACTTGACAGGAGCAACACACATGAAAACTTCCCTTCCTGTCAGGGTCAGGATGCAGCACTCTGACTTCGCATACAAGGGACAGAGTCCTTTCTTTTTTCACTTTCCAATGATGGTGTGCCGCCGGCGGTTGGTGCATTCATCAGGCGGAACAAAGCGATGTCCACGTGATATCTTTTCAGAGGCCCCAGGAAAAGAAAGCTGTGGCTGGGCATTATAGCTTCCCTGGTAACTCCAGTCTCCTCCTGCCCTTCCTTCCTGCCTCTGCCACATCCTTTGTTACCAAGATAGCTTGTTTACAAAATCGCAGCTCAGTTACTGAAAACAAGTGGAGAGTGCCTTACCTGGGTGGCCCAGAAGCAAACACAAGCACTGAAGGAGAAACTGGACAAAGTGGTCTGTTCTCAAGCTTCAGCTCTATTATTGAGAATATCGAAATTTACAAAATTGTTCCTTGGCTTCAAGAATTTCTATAGAGTAGAAGTTTTGCCGTGCAAACTACAGATGTTTTGAGTTTAATTTCTCCCTTGATATTGTGTGATCTCCCATAGTGTTATAAATGACTGAAACACACATCCCCATCCTACTTTACTAAGTATGATTGGCCCCTCTTGTAAAAACCCGGTCACCCACTGTTTGCTCTCCTCACACTGCATGAGGCCATCTCCAAAGAAAGAGCTTAGCCATCCCTTGAGTCCTAATCCTTGCTCCTCCCCTAGAATGCTCTCCCTCCTCCTTGGCCAGGCCAGGGGGCTATTTGTAATCAAGCTACGCTTCCTCCAGGAAGCCTCCCCTGATGTCCACAGCTTACCAGGGTTAATGTTTTTCCCCTGTGCTCCACAGTCCAGGCACTGCCCCTTAGCAGAACGTTTGTCACCGCAGTGAAGTTGGGTGCTTCCTTCTCTGACTCCCTCCTAAGAGTGAGGCTCCTTGGGGACACTCCCAGCACCTAACAGTGCTTGACAAGACGACACTCACCGCACCTCCGTGCAGGAACTGGATGTGACCCCGGAGTGTAATGGCTCTGAGAAGGTACAGAGAGCAGTTAGGACTTGACCCTACTTCAACAGTTCAATGCTAGCTCACCTGCTTCCCCTCAGCCACGTGTTCCAGGCCACGCGCTGCCTGTTTGAGCAGCCTGTTCTTTCCCACTTAAAATTTCATTCTCCGAGTCTTCACGGGATCAAAAGGCTGCCAGTCACTCAGGTCTTGAGTGTCACCTTCAGTGTCATCCAGAGAGATCTCGCCTGGCCATTTGGTCTGAATGAACTACCTGAGCACTCGATATCATTTGGTTAGCAACATTTCTATGTACGGCTCATATTACCATTGGATTTTTTGTTTGTTTGTTTGTTTTGTAGTAATACAGGGTTTCTCTGTATTGTTTTGGAGGCTGTCCTGGAACTCGCTCTTGTAGATCAGGCTGGCCTCAAACTCACAGAGATCCACCTGCCTCTGTCTCCCGAGTGCTGGGTTTAAAGGTGTGTGCCACCAACGATCTTGTCACTCCTTTTCATCAGAATTTCAGTGAAGATGAATGGAGACTATGCTTATATTATTCTAAGCTGTGTCCCCAGAGCTGGAGGCATTAATGGTACAGAGTAGGTGCTGAGTGGAATAAAGGCATGAATGATTGAAAAATCTGACCAACTGCTGGACAGTAGGCAGAGAGAGAGACCTTGGGACACTCAGCCCTAAATGGGATGTCTCCATCAAATCCTTCCCCTCACAGCTCAGAGAACCCTGCAGAAGAGGGGGCTGGAAGAGTATAAAGGCCAGAAGGGGTGGAGGACACCAAGGAAACAAGGCCTTCTAAATCAACAAGGTCAAAGTACATGTGAGTTCAGAGACTGGGACAGCACACACAGGGCCTGTGTGGGTCTACACCAGACGGGGTCCTAGAGCTGAAACAAAAAGCAGACATAAGCTTCCATCTGTAACCCACAAGCCATCTCCAATTGATAAGAACTTGCAAATGAAAATGCAGTTTTATCTGCAGGAGTCTCACTGAGGAACAGCCATCTCCAATTGATAAGAACTTGCAAATGAAAATGCAGTTTTATCTGCAGGAGTCTCACTGAGGAAACACCCTACTCTTAAGGGCAGGCCGCATGCCCACCAGTAGATGCCCAACAGAGAATGAACTCGAAGGCGTCTTTGGAGGTGCCTTGTCTCATGTTATGTCAGGCCTTCTTGAATTTCTTCTATTTTTAATTTTATATATTTTTATGTTTTTAATTTATTTTTATTTTATGTGCCAATGCCTTCATGTATGCTGTATGAGGGTGTCAGGTCCCCTGGAACTGTATTTACAGACAGTTGTGAGCTGCCATGTGGGTGCTGAGAATTGAGCTTGAGCCCCTTGAAAGAACAGCCAGCTCTAAACCACAGAGCCATCTCTCCAGTCCATTATTTTATTTGTTTTTATTTATTCATTTTGCTCTCATCTGGTTCCTTGCATACGTTATGGTTTCCAGTTTAGTGTTTCTATGAGACTCCTGAGTGTGTGAGCGAGTAGCTTTCTGTGTCTAAGTCTGTTTCTTGTGCCTTTTCTTGGGTAATTTTTCTGATTGTTCATTTAGTCCTATTCCAACCTGTGAGTTGTATTTTGTTTTATTTTATTGTTATTCCTTAGAAGGCTGTTTTCTTTTTCTTTTCTTTTCTTTCTTTTTTTTTTTTTTTTTTTTTTGAGACAGGGTTTCTCTATGGCTTTGGAGACTGTCCTGGAACTCGCTCTTATAGACCAGGTTGGTCTGGAACTCACAGAGATCCATAGAAGGCTTCTAATGAGAGACAGAAAGTATGTGGATTCAGATGGGAGGAGAAGTGGAGAGAAACTGGGAAGGGTAGAGGGAGGGGAAACCATATTCAGGATATGTTATACGGGGGAGAAAAATGTGTATTTTCAGTAACAGGAAAAGAGAAAAATCTGGGTCAAAAGATGCATCATGAAATTACTCAAGAACTGCTTCAGGCTCAGCTCAGGAACCCGGGGTGGACAGCAGTGGTGGCAGTGCCGTTGTTCACTTTGTGCTTGCAGGGTCTTTAAGGAGGACTGGGGGCCACGGTCTCGGGTATCTGAACACTTAGCCCCAGCTGGGGTG